>NC_053204.1:1830775-2134655 GCF_905163445.1 Pararge aegeria | reverse complement strand
GGTATGCAGGTTTCCTCACGATGTTTTCCTTCACAGTTGAAGCAAGTTATATTTTATTGCTTAAAACGCACATAATTTAGAAAAGTTAGAGGTGTGTGTTAGTACACCTCTAACTTTTCTTATTGTATATATATTGGGGCGAGTTCGAATAACATATATGCTATATGTTATTCGAACTCGCCCCCTTGAAAGTGGAGTCGATATTTTACTGATACTAATCCTTAGTTACCTACGACGACGTTAGTCCGTACGGCATATGTTTTATCCCATTAAATATAAAGATAAACACCCAGAAACTGAAAAACATTCATGTTCATCACATACTTGGACTCAGTAAGCAGGGTCACTGTCCACTGCGCCAATCTGCTGTCAAGTAACAAACCCTTACCCCTAATCGGTTTTTATGAGACACCGTACCGGTACGTTTAATCGCTTAGCGACTCTTCTCTGTCGGATCTCGCAGTTCAATGGTATGGTGAGGGAGAACTGGATCGAATAGTTTCTGCGCTTACCGAATTATATCTTGAGACGCGGTGCTCCAAATTCGAAGCTTTTTATTTCCTGGGGAACTGATTTCAAAGCAACCGGATTCTTTTCAATACTCCGCCTACCGAACTGGTTTGCCATATATCATCATCGTTGCTATAAACAATTGACACCACATTCACTTTTCACTGCACTTTATACTTGACGAAAACATGTAAATGTATTATTGTATAGCAGCTGTCCACGCGGACGCATCGCTCACTCAAGTAAGAGAGAGACAGATGTGGAACGCTGCCGAGCGCGGAAGCCGATTATGCCTCTTTGTCGCTCGTTCCGCGCTCTCGCTTGCACTTCAAGTCTTAAATGGAACGCCTCAGAGCGAGGCAACGCCGCATGTTGTCATGTTTTTTCGTGCGTGCAGCCGGCTCCATCGAATCATAAGACGATGTCATGTCAAAAAAAGGTACCAACAAGATCTGACAAAACATACTTTGAAACAAAATATACATGCTATTTAACTTCTTAGTACGATGATACCTTCCTTCAGGAGTGACAGAGTTTGATTGACACCTTCAACTTTTCAGAGGTAAGCGCGTTTTTTATTTTTTTTTAATTAAAAATATCACATGCTTGAAGTAAACATCGTGAAGGTTTCCTGCATGCCTGACAGTCCTCTATAATGCTTTGAACGGCGTGTCAAGTCTACCAAATAGGCCAGCGTCGTGGACACCATCCCGGAGTGGCCGAAGCTACAACCATCTGGGCTATCACCGCAAGTTTCTGTAATCTATCTGAGATGACTAAAATACCTACATTTTTGTGTTTATTCGAACCGCACCCTCTATGCTAATGTTGTCGCTATATTTTGGTCTCTTCATCGCCATTTTACTCGCACTCGCATATCTTGACACGGGTTCGTGTCATGACGGATAGCGCCGAGCGCTCATGTACCGGAAACTGCAGCCCTAGCACAAGATTGCTCGCTCGCAATCGAGGAGTCGTTTTCGCATATCGAAGTCTAGACGGCCGATTGGCGCAGTGGGCCTTGCTTTCTGAGTCAAAGGCCGTGGGTTCGATTCCCACCACTGGAAAATGTTTGTGTGATGAACATGGATTTTTTTCAGTTGCTGGGTGTTTATCTGTATATTTAAGTATTTATGTATATTGTTCATAAAAAAATGTTCATCATCTGAGTCACCGATAACACAAGTTACGCTTACTTTGGGGCTAGATGGCGATGCGTGTATCGACGTAGTATCATCATCATCACACCAACCAATTACCGGCCCACTACAGGGCACGGGTCCCCTCCCACAATCAGAAGGGTGTAGGCCATAGGCCATCACGCTGGCCCAGTGCAGATTGGTTGACACCACACGCGTTTGAAAACATTATGGTGAACAGACATGCAGGTTTGCTTCACCGATGAAGCAAGTGTTATTTTACTTGCTTAAAAAGCACATAACTCAGAAAAGTTAAAGGTGCGTACTGGGATTCGAAATTGGCACCCTGAAAGTGAAACCAAATCCCTTACCTATAGGCTATCACCGCTGACTTAACTCTGTACCGTCAAAGTGAAGAGGGCTTTATATTTTATTTAGATTAAGAGTCGCAAATCCCATACTTCTGACTTTTATTTTGCAAAAGTTCTGTCAAACTAGGTGAAGAATTGCAATTAAATTTGAGCTTTAAAACAATGCCTGTAAGATCCATTTCAATCTGATGTTCGAGTGTTTCAATACTCGAATTGACTCATTGATTGCGAGCGGGAAAATCTTGTACTAGGGGTACTGGATAGAAGGATATGGAAATGCGTACTCTTCTTGCTCGTAGATATTTTATTGTGTTCCGAAAATGTTGCGGAAAATAGAGTGAGTTTTTAGTGAGCGATCTTTATGACTGCTACGGGCCAAGATTCTTGAAGTTTATGTCTCCTATAGGTAAAGAGAAATAAAATTGCAGTAGTGTGTGTATGATTTTTAAAAACTCTTATCTTTCTTAGGTTATATGAGTAGTTGTCTTGTTGGTTTGATGGTTAGGTCGCGAGGACATAAATTCGATTCCCGAATTCCTGGATACTTCTGCAGGCTATTGTTGTGTTCGCATCTGAAGGTCGTATTTGCCGCTGTAATTACAGACATATGAGGCTTAAATCCTACGCCTCAGGTTATAGTATGAAAGTTAAGTTTAATTTGCAGTACTCCGCGAAAAGCAGGAGAATCTGTATGGTGTAATTTCTTCAATCCTTATACTCCACACCAAATAGGTTTTCGGCAATGTACCCCTCTACGCACGTTTCGCTCCGAAACCGGAGCATCCTCAGGAGATGTTTTTATTATAATAATAAATAATAATATAATAAATATACCCATCGACAATACACCCATCGCCATCTAGCCCCAAAGTAAGCGTAGCTTGTGTTATGGGCACTAAGATAGCTGTTGAATATATTTATGAATAAAATATGCATAAATACTTATCATACACAGATAAACACCCAGAGACTGCAAAACATGACTAAACATTTTCCAGTTGTGGGAATCGAACCCACAGTCACGGACTCAGACAGCAGGGACGCTGTCCACTGCGCCAATCTGTGCCAATCCATGCTGCCAATCACTACGCCAATCGGCCTCCATGTTGACTTTACAATGCATAATTGTTAATAATTGTTAAGGTCTCAGGATGATTGGCTTTTTAGGACGTGTTCCTTGCATGCCCTGCGAAGTGTTGCTCTGTCTATAGGCGATGGTTTTGCAATAACAGACATTGGGCCATCTGCTTAATCCGTCAAATATAATAATAATAATAACCGTTATTGTTTCGATCGTCGTTTCAGTCAATGGTCTTCTCGCGAAAAGCTTCGACCAACATCTTAAGACGCTTTCGCTCGGTTTTTGGATCAAGGATCGGATACAGAAGGCAGTAGTCCTTGAAACGGCGCGTATAGTGAGAAGGTTCCTCACTCTGGAGCCCTGACCGCCGGTTGCTTGGGCATTCAAAAGCCCCGCAAGCGGAGGGTTGTTTTAATGGAAGATGTTTTTTTTATAAATTTATAATTGTGTTTTTTATTTTAATTTTTAAGCATTGTTAAATGTAAAAGAAAATGAAAAAGAATAAATGATAGATAATAATAATAATGATCTCTTTATTTCAGGCAAAGCCCATATTAATACATTCAAAGCAACAATTAGTATAAGTTAATAAACAATATCGAATTAAAAATTAAAATTACAGTATAAATTTATTCAAATGGCATGTCAAAAATATAAAATTAAAAAGACAAAATAAAAAATAATAAAAAATTATTACTTTTAAAAACAAACGCAAATAACCTTGCGCGCAGCATTCTACTTCAATCGGTGGATGATTATGCCATAAGTGACAGCAGAGTCCATCCATCGATTGAGGTGATGAAAATCCAAGATTTTTTTGATAGGTTTGTAGGTCCTTTCATCTGTCAATACAGTAGATTGTGTCCCTTTCCAATTTATCAAGGGATCAAAGGAAGATGGAGACTGCGCAAATTTGCCTTTGGATTAAAATACCCGACCCGGCCGACCGTGGTTTTATGAGTTTATTGGTTTATTATTATTTGACGTATTATAAGAGATATTATTTTCTGTACTTTGATGTTGTCTTGATCGTAGCTTAGTCTGATACATACAAAGATTTCGTAATTTTTATTACTCTAAAAGTTAGCCTCTGACGGCAATCTGACCTGGTGATTGGTGATGCAGCCTAAGATGGTAGCGTGGTAACCTGTTTAGAGTGTGGCGGTTATATTAAACTGAGACCCAAATCGGCGCAGTGGAGCTGGGGTTTTAGCGGGAACCCTGGTTGATCCCCGACGAGGGTGCAATTTGGGAAGCTTGCCCAATTAGCGCTGGTCTGGTCCGGTGGAAGGCTTCGGGTTCTTGCTATTACCTTACTGACAAAACAGTGAAGCGACTTAGGGTAGAAACTGATCATGGGTTTTATATAACTGCCCACTAATCAGGTTAGTCTGCTAATGGTAGCAGACTAACCTGATTAGTGGGCAGTTAAGATGGCTTAACTGCATCATTACTTACCCAAGTAGCCAAGAGCTAGGGAAATAAAAAAAAAAATCCAACTTAACTTTTACATTTATGCATCAGTCTCAGCTCCATAGCGGATAAATTCAACATCAAAGCCCAAAAAAGAATATCCATACTTCCCTACTGATATTATAAATGTGAAAGTTAGTTTGTTTGTTACGCTTTCACACGAAGACTAGTGAAACGATCTTCATGAAACTATGTATACATATTCTTGGAGGAATTAGAAATAACATTTCATTGAAAAAAAAAATTACGCATAATCTCATATATAGTCAATAGGTGTCGACTATGCCTCCCAAAATTCGCAGGGCATATTAGTCTTCTATAATACATCAAATAGTAATAAGCCAATAAAAACATAAAACGACGGTCGTCAGGTTCGGGTACCCAGCACGGCTAGCATGAACAGGGCACAATTTTCTCCCCGGGGAAAGGATAAAAATATATCTTCTCTCACAGCTTTATCAACTCCAAGCATTGGCCCACAAGAGGAAATAATAGGTATATAAATAATAAGGTGGACATGTCAAGGGATATTAATTTTTAATTCTTGTGCTAGCCGTGCTGGTGTTTTGCAGAATTAGAAAAAAAAGTAATTTTTATAAAGCGTTAAAATAACTCAAATCACACATACATAATATATAAAAGATACAAAAAAACTTGCTATCTGAACAGTTTGCCAAAGGTTTATAGGTTGAAAAGCTACCTACTCATCTAGTTAATGTACCAAGATTTTAACTAAAAATGTTACATCTCAGCGCTTTTTAAGTGCAATTTTCTTTGAAAACTTTCCAATATTCCCTTGCGAACTCTACCCCGCGATGGTTTCAATCGATTGCGCTATCTCGATACATCCCAATGAACAATTTTACATTTACGTTTAATTTAACTGTGAATTTGTTCTACAGAGATGTTCTGAATTAAAATTGCGAACTCTTTAAAAATTACATTCTATATCAGCATCGTTACAAATCCATTACGGGTCCTCTCTCAGAATGACAAAGGGTTAGACCATAGTCTACCAACGCTGGCCATTTGCGGATTGGTAGACTTCATACGCCTTTAAGAACGTAATGGACAAAAAATAGGCATGCAGACTCCTCACGATGCGTTTCCTCAGCTAGTATTATTACAATTGCTAAAATTAAAACGTACAAGTTTGTTTGCCGTTTGCTTGTAATCTATATTACGAGTTAGTAAACTGACAAAAGATGAGTAAAACTGAGAAAGAGTGTAAAATTAAAATAATAATTAAAAATTTTCAATCTACGCCGCTGTAAATCGCTCTTAGTACCTCTTATTTATAATAATTCATCGTTCACTACCACACCGGAGAAGTCGTCAAAAAAGTTAGACGTAAGAGGAGATGTACGCTTTTTTATTCAATGAAGGTAGCACCAGTGTTAAATAAATAGTCCAATGCATGCGATGCGATAGATATATGTAAATTGTAAACATATACCTTAGATGCGAATTAGTTTCGGAATTCGCCCGTACATACATTTATTCAAAGCTCTCAGTGTCTCTATCACAAAATCTTTTCGGTAGTATGCATCGTGCATGTAAGAAATATATAAGCCGTGATCTCGCGTGTGTTTGCTCAGTGAAGGCGTCGATACTCCGGATCTATGTCTCATCCGGACCGGAAGTACGTTTAACCGAGAACGATGTTTGGTCCACAAGAATATTTGGCATTATTTGTCTTATTTTATCATAAGCTTAGTTACTTTTCTCAATATTATGTCGTCGATGTTAACCACAAAATATGCGTAAAATACAAAAGATTAACCACCTTCATTAAAAATTCGATTTGAACGAAAAGGCGAAAACAAAACTTTTATTATTATATGTACAAGTGTTAACTAAATATCTACTTTTAATCTGTTTTTAAGTAATTTTTGACCGCAGAGTGGCTCTACGGACTTAGCCCATATATACAATTTTTCAAAGCTCTGATTGCTGGTACTCGTACCAAGAAAACATTTAGGTAGTAAGCACACCGTACAAGTAAGAGATAAACACGCCATGATCTTCCTCGCGTTTGCAGAGTGGGATATCGATCCTCAGCCGTTCGCTCTTATCCGCGCCGGAAGTCCGTTTAAACCGAGAGCAAAATGGCGCCCAACGTGGGGCTAAAATATCACTGTTTACATTCAATGTATCAATGTTACTTAAGTATTTTAAATCTGTTTATCAGTTTTATAAGTTTTAATGAAAGTTGTTATAATGAAATTTTACCCGTATATGTTACTAATTAAGACCGCAGGTAGGCTATACGAACTTAGCCCGTATATACATTAGTTCAAAGCTCTCAGTGCTGGTATCAAGAAACCTTTTAGGTATCACCGTACACCTAAAAGATAAATATGCGATGATCTCCCGGGTGTTTGGAGAGTAGAGGCATCGATACTCAGGCGTTCGCTCTTATCCGCGCCGGAAGTCCGTTTATCCGAGAGCGAAATGGCGCCCAACGTGGGGCGAAAATACCACTGTTTACATTCCATGCATCAGTGTTACCTATTTAATTTAATCTGCTTTAAAGTAGGTTATTATTAAATTTTACCCAAACATTTTACTAACTAAGACCGCGGCAGGGCTAGCACGGGCGGGAGATAAAAATTATATCCCCCGATTATATCCCCTGATAAGGGATATAACTAACGTGCCCACTTGCTAAATTAACGTTTGCTTTGCTAAATTGCTAACGAGTACATGGAATAGAAGAAGTTTACCCACGTTTATTAATACACATATATTATTTGGATATTATTTCCACGTGTGCGACAGTGCTCTGAAAGTTGTTAAACCTGCGTGAGAAGATATATTTATATCCTTTCCCCGGGTATATAATTGTCTCCTGCCCATGCTAGCTATGCTATGCTAGCTATGCTATGCTAGCTAGTGCAGGGTGACTAAACAACTTAGCCCCTATAAAAATATATATTAGAAACTCTGAGTGCTGGTATCACCAAAACTTTTAGGTAATAGGTATACACCTTACACGTAAGAGATAAATAACCGATGATCTCCCACATGCTTGCAGAGTGAAGGCATCGATACTCAGGCGTTTGCTGTTATCCGCGCCGGAAGTCCGATTAACCGAGAGCAAAATGGCGCCCAACGTGGGGCTGTCTATTTTTGTAGCTGTTTATATTTGGTATATGAATGTTTACTGTTTAATAGAAAAATTTAATTTAACTTTGACTATTAACCAAATTTTACTTTGATTGTTACACTGTTGAATAATGTCGAATAGAAAAGAATAGAAAAAAAAATTTAACTGTTGCGTGTGCGTGAGCAAACTTCCTGAGTTTGTTACCCAATCTGAATCCGGGCCGGTAATAAAGTCCTTATGATCTATGCCTATTTGAAATAAATGGTTTTAATTATTTTTGAATGATCCATATGATGTGTGGAATGCAAACAGTGATATTTTCACTGTTTACATTCCATGCATCTGTGCTAACTAAAGCGTTTAAATATGTTTAAAAGTGGTCTTATTAAATTTTACCTATATATGTTAATGATTAACCGTACCGTATAGCGGCTATACTGTCTTAGCCCGTACATACTTTTATTCAAAGCTCTAAGTGCCGGTCTCGCGAAGACTTTTGGGTATCACTGTACGCGTAAGAGATAAATAAGCGATTATCTCCCGCGAGTTTGCCGAGGCGAGGCGTCGATACTCAAGCTCTTGCACTTAGCCGCGCCGGAAGTCCGTGTATCCGTGAGCAAAATGGCGCCCAACGTGGCGCTGTCTATTTTCTGTCGCTGTTTATATAATTTAACTTTGACTATAAAGTAAATTTTATTTTCATTGTTAAACTGTAAAATGATGTCGAATAGAGTAGATTTGAATATTTTTTTATTGCTTTAATTGTTGTTTAAAAGAGCTATCTTCCTGAGTTTCTTGCCGAATCGGAATCCGAACTGGTATTAGAGTCACTATAAACAGAGCGACTTGCGAATTCGAAAGTACTTATGATCTAGGCCTATTTAAAAATGAATTTATATATTTTTTATTAATAACCCATATAATAAATATCTTACGGACCAAGTCCGTGGGGTCATTGATTGCTCTTATCCTTCGAAACACGGAGAGCTTTGGTAGCCTTGTTTAGAAGTATGGTTTTATATAACTACCTTCTAGACTCCATCACCGCATAGCTGGAGTGCAATCTAGAGTTTACTAGTTTTAGTGTTGTAGCGGTGACAACCTTTTTTTTTTTTTGTTATCGGGGGGAAATCTTCAAAGATACCCGACCTCAAAGAAGATCGGGTTATGTGGGATTTTTACCCACTAAAACCCCCTCGGTGGCCATCCTCGGCACATAATTGGGAGGCTCCGGGATCTCCTAAGAACGCACCGGTGCTTCCCTCGTACAGCGCATGTAGAGCTCGTCCCGGGAGAAAATATTCCCCCGACCTCATTTGCCTTGCTTTGGCTACGGCAAGCTGCTATCCTACCCGGGTCGTGTAAATTGTTATTAAACGGCGAGAGCCCCATACTGTCCGACACGACCCGATGTCCCTTCATCTGGGACTAAAGATCAAATGGAATTGGGCGATGATTGCCATCTGCACGCCTCGGTCGTCTCCGAGAAGGATCGGCTCTCTCTCGATCGCGCTCGGCAGCCTCCTTTTTAGCCATTACGATCTCGCAGAAGGTGACCATCGCAATCCATGCTTCATCCCCAACCTAGTGGCTTATCACCGCTCCGACACTAAAACATTACTTTCACTTTACTTCAGCTTAACTTTCGGGAGGTCGGGTTTCCCCACGCACTGCTAACCCACCCAGCAGGCACCTCTAACTTTTCTAAGTTATGTGCGTTTTAAACAATTAAAATATCACTTGCTTCAACGGTGAAGGTAAACATCGTGAGGAAACCTGCTTGCCTGATAGTTCTCCATAACGTTCTCCTTTGAGAACTCTCCCTTCTCTTTCTTTCCTTGTTCTCCTTTGCGGGCCAGCGTGGTGGGCTACGGCCTAAGCCCTTCTTTATTATCCATTTGTTGTTAAAAAAAAAACGAATAATAAAGGAATAGCTTATCCCCACCATAGAAATTTCTCCCAGCTTCTATTTTAATAGCTCGATATGATGATGAGTGTTAAAAAAAAACACTTGAAATTATTTTTTGGGATTTTCGCATTGGTGAATTAACTTTAATAAACGAGCTATTAATACCCGTCCCGTAGTGAAATACCCCAGTGAGTCTCGCATATCTCCGAGGCATCGGGCGCAACAAATTACCGACTATAGGTGGCCATTAATCTCCTGAGAGCTGCTTAGAGTGAAGACCGCTCATAAATATAAGGTACTTTTCTTTTTATGAATCTCTGTTGTTGGAAGATACCGAGATGTAATATTTAAGGATGCTGAAAAGGAATTTTCCTTTATCTCCGCCAAATATTGAGAATTTGTTGTTTAGATACATGTACGACGTACCACTGAGTAGGGGAATCGAAACCAGTTGCCGGAATCTGGACACCAGATAAAGTTCTGCCGTGGCTAGTTACCAACCTTCCGACAAAGACGTCCCGATTACCGTTTTTTTTTAAAACATATTTAAAAGCCTAACACAGGTTTATTCCTAGCTTAAGGACAGTCGAATTTTTTATATCCACGTAATTTATAGGAGTATAGTTAATACCTATTATGCGGATAAATGTAAATTGTGGATGATTTTTTCAAACAGTAAAAAAAATATTATCATTAATTATTTCTTCAATCATTTTTTTATGTACATATTTTTTAAATGTATAATAAAAATCACTGCTCCGCTTGCGGGTGTTTTGAGTACCTAAGCAACCGGGGGTCAGGCAACCAGGGTATAAACCTCCTAACAATACGCGCCGTTTCAAGAACTATTATTAATATTCATATTTAGCGTTCCGGTACGTTGGCGCGTAGAAACCGATTTAGGGTACGGGTTTAATACAACTGCCATATCCCTAATAGGTTAGCCTGATACTGTTTTGGACGGCATCATACTGTACTAGCAGGCTAGATTGAAGTCAAGGGCTAACTAGTTGTGAAATAAAAAAAAAAGTTAAGTAAGGAAATCTCAATAACAGACTTATGTCCAGCAGTGGAAGTGAATTGATAGTAACGATGACGACGGTTAAGGCGATATCGCTTCCACGTCCCTGCGCAATTCAATAACAAGTTTAAGATGCTACGAAGGCAGTGAGATGTGTAACTTCCCACATACTAGTACTTACAGACGGCAGAGCATCTGCTTGAAAAGAGTTCTGAGAAAGTTCCGCATAAATCGATACGGACGAGAAATTCAACATATGCATATCAGGTTTGGCATGGCCAGCAGGGCTATTCTGTATCTTAGTTGACAACAAAATTTAGGTAAAGATTTTTATAATTTTTTTTATAATTAATATACTTCGACTATAAACACGTCGCCATCTAGTCCCAAAGTAAGCGTACCTTGTGTTATGGGTACAAGTGATGAATTATTTTATGAATAATATACATAAATACTTATAATATACACAGAAACAGCCAGACACTGAAACATATTCATGTTCATCTCACAAACATTTGTGGGAATCGAACCCACGGCCATGGACAGACTGTGGAATGATGCCATCAAAAAGGGGACCCATATACAAAATTAAGAGATTAAAGCAAAATGAATAAAAAAGACACTCACTAAAACAAAAAAAAAAAAAATTAAAACAAAAATCTTCGTCTTTTATGATTATTATTGCTGCCGACCGAGTTGAAATGAACTCGAGACGAAAACTTAGTTTGCAGAATGCAATATGTGAATTTAACAACTAGTTAATCTAAATTTGGTGACGAATGAGATACAGTATCGGCCTGCTAATTACTGTGCACTCAACACTGTTTTATTAATAAAATATAGACAAGCGTTCGATGCCTATAAATAGTAATTAATAGCAATTATGCGTTCTAAGTTGAAGCACGCTTCAACTGCCAACTGTAAAATGCCTATTCACTCTTGATTTCATTGTACTCACGTTATATTTGGCAGGAAACGGACGCCATAGAGCTTTCCACTTCTAAGTGTGTAGTAGCAGAGACGTGACTTCAAATGTTTCGTGTGATAGCTCAGTATTACTAGTTTGACGGCCGATTGGCGCAGTGTTCAGCGACCCTGCTTTCTGAGTCAAAGGCCGTGGGTTCGATTCCCACAGCTGAAAAATGTTTGTGTGATGAAAATAAATGAATTTTCAGTGTGTGGGTGTTTATATGTATTTTATCAGTATTTATGTATAATATTCATAAAAATAATGTACATAAATATTCATCAGTCATCTTAGCACCCATACGCTTACTTTGGGGCTAGATGGCGGGCTACGCTTTCTTTGGCAATACACTAACACGTAGTATATTTATTATTTATTATTTAAGTCTTATGAAAACTCAAGGCGTTTCGCTGGTATCTGGTAGAATGGCGATACTGGAAACAATAACTGTCAGCTATATTAATTATTTTTGGTGTGAAATACCATAGATTGTACATCGTAGCTACCCCTAAACTAAATGAAAGAAAGGAGAAATAAAGAAAAACTTTTATATTGGATATATATTTTTTATTTTTATTTATTAGTAAACATTTCAACTAATAAAACCGTTTTTGAAATTTTAACTATTATATTTAAGTGTAATGTTTTCTTAAAAGTACATACACACACTATAATTAAAATACAACTTATAGTCAACACAACAATTATAGTAACGGTGTGACTCCAAAATAGTCAATGCATGTTTGCAGTGCCTGTTAAAGGCACAGCGCTGATCTTCCGTGAAGCCAGAAGTGACGTTTGGACGGTAGGCACTGACAGAGCGACGCTTAAAAACTATGGATATTCTATAAAATAATATAATTTATAAGTATTATATAGTTACAAAAAAAAAATCAAATGTGTAACAATAAATAAAAATAATATAAAAGATTTGTTTACATATATAATATTTTGTTACAGCGATCAAACCGATAAAATAAAATAAAGAAGAACACCCAGGCACCCTTGTTCAAATGTTTTGTTTAAAGACTAAGTTAAAAGGCCAACTCTTAAGCACATTAACCACCCCCTATAACCCTCCAATCTATACTTTTATATGTTTCCTTGTAAAATTTTCTAAGTGATGTAGCCAGGTGTACAGTGCCGTAAAATTTTATGTTCAGGTTTAGCGGCACATCCCAAATACTTAAGTGAGTCTTATGAAATCTGCTCTCCTACAAGTAACTTGCGAATTCCCACTTGTAAGGAGATAAGCTTTGATCTCTCGCATTATGTCTTTGAGTACGAGCGTCGATGCTGAGACGTTCGCTCTTATCCGACCGACGCGACGGAAGTCCGGTAGGTTATCGGGTACAAGATGGCGCCCAACATAGCAGATATCCTAAGCGAGGAGTGAGTAGGTATTGGGAAATATGTGAGATACAGGATCTATTACGCTCTCTTAGGCTAAGCAAAACATAACGCGGCTGAATCTCTAGGGATATTTTGCCGGAGGTGACAACACTTAAGGTTTTTATAACTCGCATAGGAGTATTTTTTCATTTTATATTATCTTCCCGCTTGGTGCATACCCACCCTGTATGCACGCCACTGGCAACTCCAGAGTCTATTTCGACACTACACTAGATATGTATCTGTTTTTTTATGCTTGCATGAGTGTGTGTTTCAGTCCTACTGTATTTTTCATTCATTACAATATAAAATAGAAAAGTACCTCATCAGGCTGCAAAGCTGGAAATCGTTAAAAAATTTTAACTGGTTTGAGTTTATAACTTGGTCCAAGTTGAATCTACGTTTAGTTAGGGAAGTTATCGGATTGAACCGTTTTACCGATACGACGATACTACGTTTTCTGAAATCGCAAAATAAATTTGATTCGTTTTTGATTTCAGTTTAATCATTTAATTGGTTATCAAAGGAAAGCATCATCATCATGACCCTATAACAACCCACTGCACGGTCTGCCTCTCAGAATGAGAAGGGCCAGGGAATAAGTCTCATAAGTTTACCACGCTGGCCGCGTGCAGTTTGGTAGACGTCACACGCACTTGTAAAACAGTGTATAAGTCTCAGACATGCATGTTTCCTCAGGTTGTTCTCCTTCACCATTTAAGGGCTTGAATAAAATACGCTCGTAACTTTGAAATGTTAGAGGTGCGGGCTGATGATAAATACATAAATATACTAAGACAATACACACATCGCCATCTAGCCCCAAAGTAAGCGTAGCTTGTGTTATGGGTACTGAGATAGCTGATGAATATTTTTTTATGAATATAATACACATAAATACTTATAATATACAGATAAACACCCAGACACTGAAAAACATTCATGTTCATCACACAAACATTGTCCAGTTGTGGGAATCGAACTCACGGCCTTGGCTCAGAAAGCAGGGTCGCTGCCCACTGAGCCAATCGGCTGTCAAATGTGATTGTACCTAGCTTATTTTTATATTTTTATTATGTATATGTTCTTAAGTGTTTATGTATATAATATCATTATGTACATATTAGTTATGGTTTTCTTATTTGTACATCTCTTTTTATGTATTTGTATTTAGCTATTTGAATGTAGGTTTATAATAATTTTACACCACCTGTCCGTTCTCGCTCGTGTTGGCCTAATCCTAAGGTTGCCTGGCAGAGATCGCCACTAAGCGATAAGGCCGCCTTTTGTATTCTACTTCCGTCTTTGTATTTCTGTTATACCTAACTTTATAGTGGTGTACAAATAAAGAGTTAAAATTAAATAAATAAATATTTTAACCATATATTTACCTAAATCAACCGGAAATTAAAACTGATTTCCAACCCCGTCGATTGTACACAGTGGTCAAGCACAAGTCTGTACAGTTAGTTATAATAAAAGTAGGTCAATAAAACAATAAGCTATAATAATAACTTTCTCGGTAACATATTGTTTCACGACGGGTGTACGAGTTGTCAATTCCGAGAAACAAAGACAAATAACTTTATTTCCCCCTTGTTCCCCGCGGTACAATTTAATGTAAACTCAATAAAGCGCGATAGATTGCCCCGCAACGGGACAAAGGGGTACGAACAAAAGACTTTAAGCACCTCTCCCCCCCACTTCCCCTCTGCACTTCATCTGATTGTCGGAACACTCAATGCCCAAAAGAAGTATACCGCTGTGAAACAAATTATCGGAATAAGATAATTTAAATGTATACAAAATAACAATTTTTTGTTTTAATACTAGCAGTTAAATCTAAAATCTATAAATAAATGCAACCTTCTTCTTCCTTATTGCTAGGGCTTCGCTTCGTACTAAATCTTTTTATTAGAACACAATAATCTATAATAATAATTAATAATCTATGATCACAACGGCTACCTGTATGACTTCAGTCAGTTTAGTTTAACCAACTTAATTGATTAATTTCGTCCTTAATAAAGAACCAGTCTAATTTCCTGTCATAACGACATAAGAGTTTAGTTTAGTATTTGACACCCATGTCAAGATTTTTTTTGGAATCTGTAAACTACCACAAATAGAGAGAGACATTAATGTACCAAAGAAAACGATTTTTTCGTTCCGCCACAACTAGGCCAATTAATTACCCAAAAAAAAGGATATGGGATAGCCAATTTTACTATCCCACTTCTGATACTTAGTCCCATAAAAGGGATGCCCAAAACGTGCGAAGTACAATTAGGGACGTTATTTTACCACCGCAATCGATCGATGTAATACAACCGGGCGACACCATCCTAGGACCTCATACTAAATATCAATTAAACTTGATAGCGTCATTTGCCCACAAACGGTCTCTGTATATAATCTAGCCAAGTTAAACTATAGGAATGTTTGATATTAGTTAAGTTTGAGTCCTCGGGTTGAAGCACACTTGACTCCTTTATTATGCAAATAGGCGGCACTTGCAGGAAACGTATAATGAAGTTGCTATCTCACGGCCTATCTGTAATCCTTAGTATGAGTTTGCATGCTCGCAATGCTTACTAACCTTTTGGAGCATCGAGTTTTAAGTTGTTATAGTCCTCGGCTACAAAACCATAAGAGTTTTGACTTCTAACGTAATTGTCCTCGGTCAGAAAATCACGCTATCAATAATAGGTATTCATTGAATGAATTAATTAATTAATGAAAAAAAAGAAAAGTATAACAAACAACGTACACAATTTGGCGGCCTTATCGCTTCATAGCGATTTCTTTCAGGCAACCAATGACAAAGAATACAAATACAGAAAATAGTTTGGTGGTGCACATATACACATGAAATAAATATATCAATACTTCAATAAATATATATAATATTATATATAAAGCAATATTTCATTCTATATTTACCACAAAAATCAACATACGGATAAAAAACAAAAGAATGATGACTTTAGTTAAAAAAAAATACGCTTATAGAACAAATATAAATAGGTTGTTGCAGTAGGCAGGTGGTACCTGCCAAGGAATACTGTAACGCTGATTTTCGGTACATTCTGTACTATTGATTTAATGTATAGTATAGACGAACTCAAGCCTTAAGGCAATATAACTGACGTTATCGGACTATCTGTAGCATTAACGGCCGATTGCCGCAGTGGGCAGCGACCCTGCTTTATGAGTCCAAGGAAGTGGGTTAGATTCCCACAACTGGAAAATCTTTGTGTGAAGAACATGAATGTTGTTCAGTGTCTGGGTGTTTATATGTATATTATAAGTATTTATTTATATTATTCATTAAAATATTCATCAGTTATCTTAGTACCCACAACGCAATCTACGCTTACTTTGGGACTAGATGGCGGTATTGTCGTAGTATATTTATTTATTTATTAACGGTGAAGGAAAACAACGCGAGGAAACCTAAATGCCTGAAAGTCCTTTGAACGAAATCCTACTAATGTTATAAATGTGAGAGTGCGATTGTTTGTTACTCAATCACGTAAAAACGGCTGGTCTGATTTGTATGAAATTTGGCATGCACGGAAAAGAACATAGGCTTCCTTTTATCCCGGGAATTAAGAGAGTTCCCGTGGGATTAAAATAATTAATCCACGCGAACGATGTCGCGGGTATCTCGCTAATCTATATATTTATATAAAAGAAAGTTGTGTTAGTTCCACCATTTACCATAACTCAAGAACGGCTGCACCCATTTTTGAGATATTTGTTTTTTTGGATTCCTCTTAGACCGGAATAGGATAATAAGCATTAAAATATAACATTCATAAAAAAAAAATCCGCGGTACGAAGTTCGCCAAGACAGCTAGTAAAAAACAAAAACTTTCCCCAAAATTTTTATAGTAGCTTTTTGTGACAGCTCGCCCGGGGAAATACTATTGCCATGCTTATTTCTGACACCAAGCTGCATTGCAGCGGTAACGGTCTGAAGGGCGTGGTTTTCGGTGTAACTACAGGGAAAAGGGCTTAACAACTACGCGTCAGATTGATGGACACAGGGCGGCATGTTGCAGGACATGCTCCTTGCATGCCCTGTGAAGTGTTGCCTTGTTTATAGGCGATAGTTTTCCACTGATCAGGTGGGCCATCTGCTCGGTCCGATAAAAAAATCCATGCCGATTCTACTATATTGGAACATGGACCAAACATTGGCGGCCAAACGTTATTTCAGTCGCTTACCCCGTTTTAAGAATAGAACCATTTTACGGCCTATAAAATGTAGTACGCTCATCGGAATCTCCATTCCCAACGTAACCGCATCGTAATCTGAGACGAATCGCTCTCGTAATAGAGTCCATAATTGTTGAGGTCGTTCGGAAGATGATTCAATTAGTTTTGGTACGACTGAAGTCTTCATTCACACAAATGTGGGTTGGCTGTTTGTTGGCAATTTAATTGGTGATAAAAAAAAGTTTACCTCTCTTTATTTGTTCTTAGAAAAATGTTGTTCATGGTCTGGAATTATACTACAATTTTATGAAATGCTGGTTGGTTTCACGCAGCGACGGAGCAACAATTCAATGTGGCTTTATGCTATTACTTCATCATCATTACCTATAACCCACACCACGCTGTTCAGACCGGTTGGTGATCGCATTACATGCTAGTAGGAGCACAGAGGACGCTTCTGTCCGTGTTAAGAGTTTACAAAGCTAGAGAAGATAAAACTTTGTTTTTTACCCGCGGGAAAAAGTAGCTAGACGTGCTGGACAGACGGTCTTGTATACTATTTAAATCGGTTATAATGGTCTTGTATACTATATAAATCGGTTATAATTTGTCGGAGTTATGGTGTAAAATCGTCAAGCACTCCCCTTTCCCAAAGCAACCGAGCTTAATGTCGGGATAAAAAGTATCCTATATTACTTCTAACACTTCCAAGAATATGTGTACAAAGTTTCATGAGGATCGGTTAAGTAGTTTTTGCGTAACAAACAAACTTACATTGACATTTATAATATTAGTAGGGATAGGAATTATTGCCATTACTATGATAACTCTGATTGCCTGTATAATTTAATTAGTTACTTTTCAATGCTCGCTCGATTTTTTATGTTGTTCACTTTAAATTTCGCATGCTTATTAAGTAGAATATGAAGGAATGTTATATTACAATAAGACCCTATGAAAGCTCATGTTCAGCGAATAAATTTCTTTTAATTCGCGAAGAGAGTTGTTGTGGTAACAATTATTTCTGATCTGCTGTCACGTAATCCACGCAAGGTCCTTTGTCTTTCCGATCTCGCTGCTTCCAGACACCTTATTAGTTGGTGTTTACAGCTGCTGTGTGCTGTGTTTACAGCAAACTGGTAAGCGCCATGTAGGAGGACCTACAGTTACTTACCAGTTTGCTGTCTCAACTGTAGAGCTCATCTCAATCGCAAATGGCTATGCGACGGACCTGAACTGCGTCATCATACTTTAGCTAGCGGGCTATGAAGATTTATATGCCTTTATGCCATTGGTACAGCCATAGCAAAATGATAGTTTCAATACAGCGTGCAGAGTTTCCGCCGTTATCGTTCACGGCCACGCGTTAAGACCGTCTTATCGGGGGCAGTTTGCGTATCGGAAACTGGTTAACGACGGTACGAACGTACAGTTAGTAGTTCCTGAGTTAACATTTAGTTAGTTGTATCTTGTATGCCTCGCTAGACTAGAGGATATAATGTTTAACTATGGCTCACGAGGCCCCTGAATTCGAATCCCGGTTCGGAACAGGAATAATATAAGGTAATTTTCAGTTCCAGCCACAAGTTAGGAAATTGGTGGTGTCAACACCCGTGCGTCGGAGAGCACGTAAAGCCGTCGGTTCCAGTTATTATAACTTAATAGTTTTAATTAAGCCCACCAAGCCCCATTGGTGCAGCGTTGTGGGTATATGCTCTAAAACTTTGTCTCCTATAAAAGACAAGGCCTGGATGATAAACATCTAGCTTTTTTTGTAGCTTCATCATCATCGTCGTCAATATCAATCCGTTACCGTTTCGCTAAGTCAACTTGACTGGTGTTGGCAATCTGGTAAAGGATTACCAGCGCCTAGCCTATTATATTTTTTGATGATGGTATAAACTGATGTTTTTTTTATTTTTTATTTACAGGTAAGTGTCATCTGTTTAACTGAAAAAACATGCTGACAGGTGACAATCTGGTCCAATCATTCTGGTAAGCGTACAAAGCATTTGTTAAAATTAAATCTTCGATGTTAAAATTTTCCAACTACGCGGGAGATATAAATATAAATATACTACGACAATGCACACATCGCCATCCAGTCCCAAAGTAAGCGTAGCTTGTGTTATGGGTACTAAGATGACTGATGAATATTTTAATTAATAATATACATAAATACTTATAATATACAAATAAACATCCAGACACTGGAAAACATTAATTGACAGGACGGAGGGTAACATAGGCTATTTTGGTCCAAAAACATTAAATTCCCAAGGGTTGTTTACAGGAACATCAGTATTTTTGCACGGATAATCGTCATTCATTCACGTCCTAAAAAAACCAATCAACTTTATCATAGGCTATAAGTCATGCTTTTTGTTATTGCAATTAGGTTTGTGCTTGCTCGCGGGTAACGCCGCGGGCCGCAGCTAGTAATATAATAATGTAAATAATGTCTGTTTGGTCCACATTGAATTTACACAGTCATCATAACCACGGAACATTAATTTATAATGTAAACAAATGTTGCAAAGTAATATTACAACACGCGTGTAGAATTCTTGGCAGTCCCATTCTTGTATCAACTATCAACCGTTGTGATTAATAATAATTCTTTTAAACTATGCCAGTGTTTGTTCAAACGTTTGGGGAAACATTCGTCTCTATATTTATTTTGGGAGTTTCAGTTTTTTCATTTCTATGAACTGCCTCGTTGGTCTAGTGGTTAGCATGTTTAACTACAGATCACAAGGTCCTTGGTTCGAATCCCCGTTCGAGACGGAAATTATATAAGGTATTGTGTATTTTTGTATTAAAGAATTCGCTAAAGCCCACCGAGCAGCATTGGTTCAGCGTGGTGGGTCCATGCTCTAAAACATTCTCGCCTATAAAAGATGAGTGGGCCCTTAATTTGATGGGTTTAGGCTGTAGTTCACCGCCCCGATTGGTATGCTTCACAAGCCTTACAGAAAAAAATATTAATTGATGTGGGACTTCTCTTTAAAACAAGAATGACAGTCCTGTCGTTCTATTTACGAAAATTAATAACACGTATAAAATACACTAGTTTGTCTGTGCGTGCGTGTAGCTGTGTATCGTATTTCCGAAACGGATAACCGATTTTGAATTGAATTATCTTCACAACTCCCTCAATATGAATATGGAGTAAAAGGCGTAACACTTAAAAATTATTCATTTTAAAGTCAACATCTCCTGAGGATGCTCCGGTTTCGGAGCGAAACGTGCGTAGAGGGTACATTGCCGAGGATCTGTTTGGTGTGAAGTTTTTGAAGAAATTATAAATTACAGATTGTCCTGCTGTTCGTGGAGTATAGCAAATTAAGCTTAATTTTCATGATATATTATGGATTTCCGCAAAGTAACGCCTGCTTCTATCCAAAAAATGAAAGGCCTTGACTAGTAGAATGATGTTCACTTTATTAAAAGTCGGAGGTTTATCATATATTTTTTTTATTTTTTTATTTCCTAAAAACAAATAGTAATCTGTCGGATCCGTACATCATTAACATCAATTATAAACTTAGGTATTTATTAATAGATTTCCCTTTGGTTTATTCAAAATACATTCCCCTTGTCTTTATTACAAAGTATCCCCGATCCATACATTTTTGGTCCAAAAGTGAATTAAGATCTGGACAAAATGTTCATTCATTTCGGTCCAATTTACTTTACCTACGTCCTTTCAGACTTAAGTGAAATCACCCTTTACATAGGATATCCTTTGTGTAGAGAAACATGGCCAGCACTCCCATACAATCCTATTATAGCTCAGTCGAATAGAAATGTCACAAGTCCAGCGTGCCCTAATGAGCATTCGTCCGGAAGTACCTGTTAACGCAGGAAAGCAATTATCGAGATGTGGCGCCCGTGACATACCGACCTACACGTTTCCCTACCCAGAATTATCTACGCTACAAAATCACCGACATATGTGACAAATTACGTGTGAAACTGGGTCAGCAATGAGTTTCTAAACTATATTAACTAAATTAAAAGACATTAATGGTTCAGTGGTCAAAGTCGAATATTTCTTTATTCCAGTAGGCACGTAGATTGCACTGTTGATGCGTTCGTTAAAACATGTGTAGGTAAATGGTAGTGAGATGATGGCGATAACTATATTCGTAAACTTAAAAGTAAAGCTTCCAAATACACCCTTGTCGCAGAAGAAGCACACAACAAGGTGTTTACACGTCAGGGGTTTATTTACACGCACACACGTACACGTGTCATTTTATGACGGGTACTAATTTATTATTTATGTTCCAAAATTGTTATACCAAACATTGATATTTCGTTCGTTAATTTGAGAGAAACATGATTTAAAAATGTATTAGAGATCAAATCAATGTTTGCTTATCATCAATGAAACCTTAAATTACTCGCATATTACAATCTTTATATATATATTTCTTGTGTGCGTGTGTATGTCACTGAACTCCTCCTAAACGGCTGGAACGAATCGAATATTTTTTTTCGTATGTGTTTGGGTGGCACCCTGAATGGTTAAGATTTAGAAATCAGCCCGACAGATGGCGCTGGGTTCCGCTAGTATATCTATATAATAACAAGATTCCTTATAACTAGAACTCCAATAACACACAATATTTATTTTGCATGAAAACTAGTATGTGTTAAGTGAAATTGTTCTAATTTATCTAATTTAAATAGTATATTAAAAAGTAATAATAACAGTTTTTGTTATCGAATTTGGCCACGCTGGTCAATCTCAAGATAAATTTTCCAACTACGCGGCAGATATTAGGTACAGACGTACAGTACATAAGTTTGTGCGCAAACACAGGTGCACTCTTTGTTCCCTCACTCCGACTCAACCGGAAGGAGATCACAAGCAAGACTCCGACCGCATAACGTGCTCTCTGAGGCACGTGGGTATATAACCGCCAATTTCCTAAAAACGGGCTAGTACTTAGAATTTCTTATTACTATTGGCCCGACTCGGGGATCCAAACCACGTCCTCGCGGTCTATAGACCAACGTCTAGGAAATGTCCTACCTATTACCCCTATTAAAAAATGACGTTGTTTAAAAAGAAAAAGTGAGAGCTCCTTAATGCCAGTTAACGCATTTCCACCGTAACATTATGCAGTTATATTTTTAAAGAGCTCCAACCGGCTAAGCTGATTAAACGCCTAAACACTGACGTGGAAGCTTAACCGTCCGGATAACGTAGCCGCTTTGCGAGTGCATATTTAATATACTCCAAAAAAGGGGTTTTGCAATTTGACCGCGCACTTTTACAGCTTCGCACTGTCTGATATTTTATTAAGAGGATTAGAATTTGCAACAAAGTTAATATCTAAGTAAGTGGCCCGTTGCTCAACTCAGGAACGCATGTTTAAATGAGCAGGTTAACAAAAATAGTTAAACGGGTGAAACTTAATCCCAAATAGTGATCAAACTTGAACCGCCACCGACGATGTTTCGATTTTCAATTTGAATTGTAAGATTTGAAATTCGTCCAAATGGCCAGTTATAAATATAATGTAGAAATCTCAGAGAATGTACCCATTTAAGAAATGTTGGAATTCATTTTCATATTAATTAATTTTTTAGTGTAATTTACATCGTGCCATACCGATATACTCGTATGTAAATAATGATACAAAATTTATTGATTTTTTTCTTATATTTCATTCATTTATAAGTAGGATTTGGATTTTAACCTTTATAATAAAGAACCATTAAAATAATCTCTATAATAAAGAACTACAATTACCAAAAGAAAATTATAACTTGCTTAGGACCATAACAACTAAAATTAATTTAATATATTGACTGTGAGGTTAATCTAAATGTGTTATTTATTTTATTGGGTACGATTTCTATCGAAACTGTTAATGAAAACAACACCCTAAAATCCATAAACATTTAATATTTATATGAGTCTTTTCTGGAAATTAGATTGAATTGCGTGTTTTTTTTTATTGAATTAATTAACGGACCAAACCAAGCAGATGACCCACCTGATGGTAAGTGGACTATCGCCTATGAACAGCGGAACACTTCGCAGGGCATGCAAGGTACACCAACCTAAGTCACAACACTTAATTGCACCGGTAACCACGCCGTTCAGACCATAACACAGCAAAGTAAAAAAGCTGCTTTGCCGTAGAACTTCATCGGACGAGCTCTGTCACAAAAAGCATTACTCCTAAAGATCCAATCCCACCAGTATTTATATCAAAATAAGCACAGAAACAACTTCGCGGTAATTCAAAACTAATTTTATGAATTTTACTATATACGATACATTCATACAGTTTGTACCGTTGCCGAATAATAAGTGTTGAACACATTTAATCGCTAACCGCGTTTGTTTCCAACATTTTAAAAGACGCACGCTAATTAAAACTGCTGACTGACACGCTCTTGTGACGTGACCGACTGGCTGGCCTGACTGATCTTGGCACCGACCTTCGATTGAGCCAGACGAATGAACCCATACGCGCGGGTAAATGAACTCGGCATCGCAAACGTGACTAAACGTAGAACAATGTTAATTTTTTAAATATTAATACTCAGCGTCGTCTAAACCGGTATCTACTGTTATGACAGTTTGAGGATACTTAAACTGACTTCCGACTTAGCCAGAGCAATAGTGATGTAACTTTGAGACTAGAATCGTCAGAGGACCTTATACTGAATACTCTAGTATTGAAGTTGTCGGCATTCACCACGAGATCAAAGAGTTCAAACTACTGAATCTCTTAAGACTATTGTTCTGTTATAAAAATATCTAACATGTTGTAGAATACCCTTACTCTTTATTTCGGGGTCTCCTAAGAACAAATTGGGAAATTCCGGGGAGCGCTGTCTCCAGAGCTCATCCGCGTCGTTGTAAGTTTGTTGCTGTGTTTTATTCAAACAGCCCTAACAGAGATTCCTTATAGATGATCATACTGAAACGATTGACGTCTACTGCTGAACAAAGGTCTTTTGTTGGGAGTTCCACAATCTACGGTCCTAGGCCTCTTGTGTCGAGCAAGTACCCGGGAGCTTGGTGTTGTTCGGTTGCTTTTAAGGGATTTCAAAACCACTACAAAACCTTGGAACCCCAACGTCTATCTAATCTAGTAAGATCTATTAATTACGATATATCATGGCTTGAAGTTGAACATTAAACTTCTCAAGTAATTAAGGTTTTATGGGGTGCAGTAATAAACTTAATTTCAGGTGACCCGTACATAAACATTTCACATAATGAAGCACTGTTTATTTTATCCATTTGAAGTAGTAATTTCGCGGTTGTTGGTTCCATTCGATCCATTCGCTTTTGAAATCAATTAAAAACCCGTTAATCAACGTTCGATACAGCATTCGAATTTTCTGGATGATTCGATCAAGTGATGCGATGTTATCTAAATTGATTTAATCTCCTCCTTTACTGGAAACGTACCAAATGAGAACGATGCAATGTGAGCAAAGGGGACTCCCTTTAGATCAGACTCTCCTTTTCTCTTCTTTTTTTAAAAGTAGACTTTGATTTGATTAGCAAGATGCCTTAGTTGGTATGTTTGTATTGACATTATCATCAATTCGCAAGTCAGATTCCAGGCAACTGAACAAAAGTACTTTAATCCATGTACTTTAAGACATGACCTTCAGGAATGGAGAAAACAGCGCGGAGAAGATTTTAAATGTGACTTCAAAATCGTGATGTGTTGACTGTGCGGTTTAATCGCTAATCGAGATTTCACAAATTAACTTCATTATCTTAGAAAGAAAGAAGTTATAGTCAGATGTAAATCCAAAGTTTTAGATCTGATTGATAATTTCATAAGAAATGTGCCATAAAACAAAAGCGTTTAAACTGACGACATTTTGACAAATTTCAGTGTAATTTATTATTTACGACATCCCGCTCTAATTATAAGATACACATATTAATAGGTTGGCATCGTAAACCTAATAACGACAATCATCGTTAAATGTTTACATTTAATGTGTGGTTCAGATGTGGATTTGATTTACAGTTAATGTTTTAACTTCTAACCATATCTGTTCGACTTCAATATGTTACGGGCGAAATTTGAAACGTGTGCTATTTTTGAATTGCTCAAAATACTATAAAGCATCTCATTTTAATACTTTGGTTACATAATAAGGGATCAAATCAAATCATAAATTTTCTAAGAATGCGTAAATATGTATTTGTTTTAATTATAATGAGGATAACAATTTATTATATATTATTATATTTTTATTTTTATATTTATATTTTTATTTTTATTTTATTTTAGTTAGTAGTATCTTTTATATTTTATTTTTTAATTTATCTCTTTAGTTTTTGGTTCTGTATATTGAAGAACGTCTATATTTCATGATGCATGCAGAGTTAGCCTGTAAGTGGTGTATACAATGTAAAATTCAGAATATTATTGTTATGTTTATAATAATTTTAAAACATTGTATATAACGTTGGCTTCCTAAATAAATAAATAAATAAACAAAATTCGTTAACTTAAAATTAAAGCTAGGATTCCAAATTTTTGGATCCTTGTCGAGGCCTTGTAGCGGCTGCCTAAGATGTATAAAGAGCTTATCAGTGATCTACGAAATGGTTTTCACCATGGTCAATCGGCTCTCCTTCTAGTCCACCTGATTAATCATTGCTAGGAAGCAGTTGATAATAAGGGCTCTCTGGCTGTAAGCCTTGATGTAACAGAGGCTTTTATATGTTTTGACAAAGTGCACAAATGCCAATAAAATCAGCATACTGAATTCCGATGAAGCTGTGTGATAAGCGCAGCATCAAATTCGACTTCGAAGGTTTTCGTTCTGTATCTTAGCCTATAGGCTATAACTCTGGCGTGCCGCAAGGCGCAGTGTTGTCACCCGCGCTATTCATACTGCATACCAATGGGGTGCCTAATAGCAGAATAAATGGCTATGTGGGTGATAGCACAGGTGACGGTAGGACGCTAAGATACAAAGGCTGATCTTAACTTTCAAGCTCGAAATTGAAGAAGTGTAGAACCAAACTCGTGTTTGACATGAAGGCATCACTCAGTCAGATTTAGACGCATACTTCGCCACTCTGCTATAATGCGGAGGAGCAACCTGCAGATGCTCAAGATTAGTAAAAACAAATAGTCAGATCAGCAAAGGTGCTTATTTCGTCATCGCAGTCACAGAGATTTTATGATAGTTTTTTTGTGCAATTTCGTTAGCGTATTGAATATTTTTTCATATCTATGTTATTCCCTGAATTAAATATAGCCCATACGGGTCTCCGGAAATAAACATCCCAAAAAATAGGTCGATTCATTGTTATGTCAAAGAAGGACAAACCATAATAAAACAAATGTACTTTCTCATTTTGACCTAAACCGCACAAAAATAATTATGAATACAATAGATTGGATCAGTTTTTATTATTTAATAAGAAATGATACAGTTGAATTAATTTGACAAAAAGAAAAATGGTAGTTTGGCGCCAAAGAAATGGGTTTAATTAAAAGCGAAGCGTAAAACAGCGCAGCGACAAGAAAACCGCCGCGAACTCGCTAAATAATGACCTCTGTAATGCACGGCCGGAAGCGGGAAGAACTATATTAGAATGTACGAGACGGTAAACATAGACGTTAAATGTCTAGACAGTTCTTTGCGCTTTCAGTGCGGTGATACCCTAAAGGGTAGGGCCTCGATTTCGGAGGAACCGAGCTCGATTCTCTTCACATAATTTTCGGAGTTACGTGCGTTTTAAGCATTAAATAACACTTTAACGGCGAAGTATAACCTTGTTAGGAAACCAGCATGCCTGTAAGTTCTCCTTTATGTTTTCAAGGCCGTGGGAAGTCTACCAATCCGCGCTTGGGCAGTTTGATGGACTATGCCTAAACTCTCTCATTCTGAGGAAGGCCCAAGCCCTTTCTCGAACTGGTACAGGGTTGATAATTATGGTGCTGTTGACCCGTTCTATACGTGTGTAAAATCTGTTTTTGTATTTGGATTTGGAGCAGAAGAAGGTCAAATTAAATTCAAAGATAATCTATTACGTTCGAACCTGGTTAAGTCTCAGAAGTTTCACTTTAAAATTTATAACCCGCCGGTCGCCTATGCTCTGTTCCCAACTCGTTTTAACCCATTATCAGGGTGGAATTGGAAGAAAGCAATTAGCGCGCGGCTGAGCAACAAATAAACGTTCCACCTTGGATGAGACCTCTTTGGAAATATTCATTCAGGTGCCACGCCGATATACCGGTACTTACCTATATTTTATGCGGTAGGGTTTGCAGCTTGGATATCTGAAGGGTAGATGCACTTCGAAGCCTTAGAATCTTACACAGAATTGTATACACGTTACACTTGCCGTGCAAAATATTTTTAAACATAAGCTGGTTTCCATACCCGTGAAACCATTTCGGGATGTTTTCTGCCCTCGGGAAAACTGGTGGTTTTACTCCCAAAAATTATTTTACAGTCTTTCTCTTTCCTAAGAAACGTTTTAGCTCCAGCTGGTATGGTCATGATTTACTTCCCCGGAAGACATCTCGAAGGTTTTCTCCTTGCCTTAAAACAATCTTATAGTGTTTTACTTCCTCCCAAACCATCTCACAGTGTTTTCCTTTCCCGAAAACTTGTTCACGGTATTTAATTCCCTGTAAAATATTTCATGGAGTTTTGTCTTCTCCGCTGTTGATGCTTCTCACCGAACTCTTAACTCACGAAGAATCACATCTCACCATCAGGTCCCAGCGTTCTTTAAATACTAAATTCGTTTTACCATTGTAATAGAAATAAGTAGATAAATATATAATATCTAATTTCATGGTGTTTTCCCGCAAACTGTCTCACGGCAATTATCTCCGAAAAGCACATGATAAATTTCCTTTAAAATAGTCCATTAGTTTAATGTGTCGTAGTAACCATTAAGGCAACGTCTCACGTCTTGATATAGTTTGCAGGTGACTGGCTGCTTGAGTTACTGTCCAATTGCCCATTTTCAATGGAGCAGTTTAAGCAATTTGGGGGCTTAAATACTCCCATACCTTCCTTTTGAGAGAAGGATAAAGCAATTTAATATCACTTGCTTTATGTTTGATGGAGACCAACATGAGCATCCGGTGGAAACATACATTTGCCTGAGAGTTCTCCATAAAGCTCCCTAAGGTGTGTGAAGTCTAGCAATCTGCATTTGGCCATCGTGGTGGCCCGCAATGTGTTGATAATGTTGATGAACGAGTGGACTCGTGCCCAGCAATAGAATAATTACAAGATGATGATGAAGGACCACTACGCATGAATACGCAGTTAGCGGCAAGTTTAAGATCAAACAAGGCAAACTTTTGACGTGACAACGTCTTATAAATTGGTTTGCCGGGTGACACTTCAAGAAACTGCGTTACGCTCCGCTCACGTTATGCGCTCACAATGAGAGCGAGTGAGAGGCACGCGTCCCTTCCACTCGTAAAAATAAAATTTTGTTAATATGAAATTCAGTGCGAGATTCTTTGTATAAATTAATGTTTTAAATATAATTCTTTGTATAAATAAATGTTTTAAATTGTTACTATTATTTCATCCTTCTTCCTACTTACTATACGAATGAATATTCACATTAAAATTATTTTACCACTCAAAGTCGTTGTCACGTAAAACTTTCGCCCGTATACCGACTTTACAGGCAACCAATTTTTATCCAGGAACCACTAGTCTTAGTTGGGCTGGGATCACAAAATCTTTCCTGTTCATAATATTAGATGATCTGAATGACGGGAACAGCTCTAATTTGGTTTTCCTGAAATCTAGTATTCAGGGGGTTTCGGCGGCGATAAAACGATCTAGCTAGGTTTAATTTTTAGAAAAAGTCTTTTGATCCGGTCCGGCAAAAAAACTGTTACATTATCATTCGGATAGGAGTTTTGAGGCAATAAAAAACTGCTACAACATCAGTTGGGAAATTGGGCATGAAACCGGTAGACTCCGGTTCAAGATCAGATGATTTTTTTTTATTATTTTTTTTTGCTCGGTATTTATTTCCCATTTTTTTTTCTTATATTTAGCCTTTTTTTAAGCATATGTCAGTACCTAACCAATTTTCAAAACTGCCAGGCACTGTTAGTGAGGTATATAAAATGAAAGCGGTACATCACTTTGATGCGCCATTACACGCGTATCTATCTCAATTACAAAGGCCCTTATTGCCACCGTGTGTGCATGATAACTCAACAGTGGAGGCCCTTATTGCCTCCGAGCATGTAATAATCAAGATACTGCGAATATTTTATAAATGGATAAGCATTGGAGCCACGAAACAAGCGGTTTTTTTTATCTCGGCAGTAATCACAGATACTTTTTTTTTTTTAATTTTTCTACCAGGTAATGCTTGGCTGCAATTTCACCTGCTCGTAAGTGATGAAAATGAAAAAAAATGCTTTATTTGTCATAAAAGAAAAACAAAACAGAATCAAAAGTACTTAAACATAACACATAAATTTATACAAAATTTGTTTCATTTTGCACAGATAAAAAGTGTACCTGTTCTCCGAACTAGTTGAGACTGTATCTCGGAAAACAGGAAGCAGATGATGCAGTCTAAGATGGTAACGGGCTAACCTGTTAGGACGATGGCAGTTATTTAAATCTCAAAAATATTCCTAATCGGATTCTACGCGGCATCGTACCGGATCTTCGTCTTTGCTTCCCACCGGACAAATCGTAAAAGCTCATCCAGAAAGTACTACCGCCATGCTTATTTCTGCGGCCAGGCAGCATTGTCGTGTTCCGGTCTGAAAGACGTGGTGCCGTTGTAATAACAGCCGCATGAGCCTCAGGTTGATGGATACAGGGCGGCACTTTATGGCACGATTTCCAGGCCCGGAAAAGTGTTGCTCTATATAATATAGGCAATGGTTTTCCACTTATTATTTATTTATTAGCTTTACAAGGGAAACAAACAGTACTATTACACATAAGAGTAGTGCCGTATTTTTATATCACATAAACCAATGAAGTTTCTACAGCTTAGTTATTACATAAACGATAACATTAACCACAATTGCTTAGCAATTAAGTACAGAGCGAAAATTATGAAACAAAATTAAATTAAAACAAAAAAAAAAACAAAAACTTATTATATTTCTATAAGTCCGAATTTTGGCGTGAAATTAATAGGTTTAAAGTCATTTATTCTTATAATAAACAGTTTCACTTGACACACATGAGAAATTTAATACTAACAAAAATAAGCGCAAATATATTATCTTGTTAGTGTGATACAAAACTAGACGTAAACTATTAATATAAATAAAAATAGGAAACAGCTCGCTAACGGACCGATAGGTGGACAGCGGATAATTAGTAATAGGGTCCTATTGGTATCCCTCAGGTACGGAACCCTAGGTAAGGTAACGGAAACACGTGTCCCATGGCTCCGCCGTAATCCTCCATCGGCGTAAATGCGTAACGTAGTTGAGACGATGTTTTACGTTCTATAACGAGATTGCTGCGAACTCGTTAACGGATCGCTGGGAATAGTTGATGCTGTACCTACCTATCGTGAACACAATATTAAATATTGCTGAGTAACTCCATACATTTTTGTCAACCTCTTTTTGGATCAGCGATCTTTTGGGTAGGTGATTGCAGTGCGATTTAGAAAGGAAGGAAGAAATCGCTTATATATCGCAGGAGAATTGCTACTAAGCGATAAGGTGCCTCTTATTTTCTGTTTCTGTCTTGGTTCATATTGATTATCATCATTATTATCATCATAATCATCATCACCACCACCACCATCAACATCACCATCATCATCACCATCATCATAACCATCATCACCACCATCACCATCATCATCACAATCATCATCACCATCATCATCACCATCATCATCATGTAAAGTACAATTGCGACCTGTATACGAGCCTTACTAAACATGCATAAAGTACACTTGCGACCTGTATAAAAAACGTACTAGTTATATACATGAATTTTAAACCGGTAAGACAGACATACCCTTCGAGCCAAACTTATAGAAATAGGTATTCTTACACTTAACCTCGCAATATATTTATAATAATTTAATCTTTAATTAAAAAAACATTAGTAATTATAAACAAAAAGTCAATATAAACGATAAACTTACTAAAAACTGACAACTAGAAGTTAGTGATACCTGCATATCGTCTGAGAAAAGTACAGAAATCCTATGTGAGGATGGGTATATGCTTTTATAACATGATACCGAAGGTAATATTAGATCTACCTTTATCTAAGTTTAAACAATATATTAAAACAAAAAAAAAAAATTAAAAATAAAACAAGAAAAATTCTAAAGATTGTTTAACTTTAAAATGATGATGGCGCGTTAGGGGAACATGATGAGAGTAAATTTTTTTTTATGCGCGCGCACACCGTCACGATGATCCGACACCCTGAAGTTAACTATAGTCAACAATTTTAGTTTTTCAAAAAAGTTTGACACTGTACACTTTCGACTGTCAAAGTCTGCGGGCTCAGTCCGGTGATTTAATTGATTCAATTGTGCAAAAATCTCAAATTTTTATGTTGAGTGTAACTTTTTTATCTGATAGTATCTAGATAATGCGTTATAATTAAACTTTCAATGTAACAAATACCTTTTTACTGTTGTTATAGTAGTTTTTTCTACAAACGAAGAATAAGGCGAAAGATAAAATTTTTGAAAAGATTTTTATCTTGCTACGCCAAAGAAGTATAACTTCTAACGCGTGTACATAAGTACACACACGTTTTTTATTTAAGTATTTCTTGATTCTTCCTACCCTCGGACGAAAATATCAAAATTATATTATCACTTAGCGGTAGTGATATATGCGGGAATAAATGTGTTTAACATGGATTTATTATCTTGCTTTGAGTGCATGTTAATAGCCGCCCGGGTATCTATAGCCACCGCTAATGAATCATTTCATTCAACGTTCTATATAAGCCACCTGTGTGCCGAACATGCAAGTTTTGCGACACGGGTCACACACCGCTGGTGATTGCGAAATTTTGCTTACCCTCCCAATTAATTAATTAATAATTAGCAATTAATTGGTAGTTGCGACCCGTTAATTATTGCCGGCAGAATTTCACGGTGTCGTGGCATGCGGCCTTGTTTATTGTCCCCATCCCTCTATGTGTAGGCTTGGGAGCAGTGGCGTGCACAGGGTTTTTGACCAGAGTATGCCTAAAGAAGGCAGATGCCATAAAATGGAACAATCCTTCGCATGAATGAGTTATACCAAAATATTAGGGTATGCAGAGCTTTTGTGCATGTATGAAGTGCACGCCACTGCTTGGGAGGCTGCGATTTGTGTGTCGCTAAGAGATTCCGTAGGACCGGTGGGGTTGCACAAATTATGCACTAAGCGGCCAGATGATATAATAAATCTACACGACCGTCTATTATCACTTAGAAAAGAACTGCTATAGGTACTTAGTACTGTTATGAATTTAATTATTGTTTGTCTTGTTAACTTCTTCAAATTTTAGTCCTTTTTAACTTTCCTTGCGTCCAAATTAATGTCCGTCATTACAAAACTAAGGATTTCCTCTTAAAAGCGAGACCTTCTCAAATTGCAATGGTAGAAACAATATTTCAAAAGAAGCCGACGGAAGTAAGGCTGAGATTCCACGGTTTATTAAAAATAAAATTTTTTGAAATTATAAGCACTTTTGAAAAGTCAAGTACGTTTGTTCGTAGTGACTCTATTAAAGGCAGATTATGCCGAGAAGAAGCCGGAAAAAAACTCAGCAGTACAACATCATTTTAAGTAGCGTTTTAAGTAATTTAAACATCACTTGCATCAACGTTAAAGGAAAACATCGTGGGGAAACCTGCATGCCACCAAGTTCTCCACTATGCACTCAAAAGCGTGTGAAATCCACCAATCCGCACTGGGCCAGCGTGGTGGAACATGGCCTAAACCATTATTTTTCTGACAGGTAACAAAACTATTACATCGTGTCAACCCATTTCCCTGTAGTGAAAATGGGTAGACACGATTTAATAGTTTTGGTATATTTATTCTTCTGGGGCACCCAGTAAAGAGGGTATTATTTAATTTTTTTTTGCGTTAGGCCAAATTATTTACCTATGTGTCGTTGTTTACATAAGCTATTAAATGGGTTAGGTTTCAAACAACGGCACCTGGCACCATTTAACCAACCGTGCTAGTCAGTTGGTAGCAAAGAGCAAACGTTAAGTCTACCCAGTGGCCGACCACCCTCCCTAGCTTGGCATGCGACGCGACATTCCAACACATTCAGCTAATTTTTAACTTTGCCGCCATTACGCCCGGAGATATTTCACGTCTTGTAGAGGAAGTTAAAAATATTGTTTGTTTATTCAGCAAATACCCTTACTTACTGCGCTGAATGGAAGGATTTATTTACGAATTTTGTTACCATTTTTTTACTTTTGCTTATGGGAAAAAATGTTTTTATGCACATTAATAAAACGTACTTCGACTTTCCTCTATATGTTACCAACGTTTGCTTTCGTATTTGGGGCACATAATGCGGCGGGGGAATGATAGCCTATATAAAATTATAGTTACGGGCAACACCGAAGGCAAAACACCAAGAGGCCGGTCCCCAACAAGATGGGCAGACCAGTTGAAAAAATTAAATTCGGACCGCTTCTATCAAATCGCCAAAATGGCCTCCAACAGAAGCCGATTGAGACAGTTTACCAACGCGAAGTTGAGATCTCACCAGGACCGCGATCTTCAGTGATGAAGGAACGACCAGAGAGAGAGAGAGAGAATAAAACGTAATCGTTGTATAATTATTAAGTATTTTAACGTAAGAATAAACTACGCATTTTTCAATTTTAGTTTAAAATACTGGTAGACTCTTTCCTTCACTAGGTTTTCTTTTTATAGTAATAAATGACGGACCAAGCAGTTGGACCACCTGATGGTAAGTGGAATACCATTGCCTATAAACAGAACCACACTTCACAAGGAGCACGTCATGCCGTCTTATGTCATCATTATCAATTTGAGGCGCTGCGGATCTGGAGATCCTTGCTTCGATTCCTAGGTCCAGCCAAAGATAATGACAGTCTTTGATGATGGATGACTATAGATCCCTCACTTTATTAGAAGACAACGTCAAACGACGATAAGGAAAAGACGTTTTTGTAGTAGTATAGATTTTTGGGATAGAGCTTGTTGACTTGTTCTTTGCACGCGTTGCGAGTTGTTGTTCTGTTGGCGGACTATCGCCTGGATAGTCCGCCAACCAAAAAATTAAAGAAGACTCAGTTGAAACTATATATATGTGTTAAGTCATTTCTTTAATCCCGGCTACTATACCGACGATATATATTTTGACGGCCGATTGGCGCAGTGGGCAGCGACACTGCTTTCTGAGTCCAAGGCTGTGGGTTCGATTCCTACAACTGGAAAATATTTGTATGTTGAACATGAATGTTTTTCAGTGTCTGGGTGTTTATCTATATATTATAAGTATTTATGTATATTATTCATAAAAAATATTCATCAGTTATCTTAGTACCCATAACACAAGCTACGCTTACTTTGGGACTAGATGGCGATGTGTGTATTGTCGTAGTGTATTTATTTATTTATTTATTATACCATTTATTAGTGTCTTAATGAAGGGGCTGCTTCATTAAGACAGCTCCAGTTACATCTCTCACAAGATTTAAAAAAAAAATGTTTAATTGTGAGAAATATGTTGTAAAAGAACTGCTGCCAAGAAACTTCTTGGTAGATTCTGGCTTCCGAACCGGCGGTGGAGTCAAATACTCCAATACTTGACATTTCAAAAGTGCGTATAAAATAGGCTTCATCATTTTCATTTAGCGGACATTTCAAGATACAGATCACCTTGAAGAAGAAGGGTTTTTGAAAGGCGTAGGTAGACGCTGCCCTTGCGCGAATTGGTAGAGTTTACGCGCCTTTGAAAACATTATCGAGAACTCTCAGGTTTTCGATGTTTTCGTTCACCGTTAAAGTAGGTGATATTAATCTCCGGAAAGTTATCGCCGTCGGCAACCGAACTCCGAACCACCGAAAGGGAAGCCGAAGTCTCACCCACTGGGATATCATCGCTTCTGAATGTAGACCTGCTTTAAATAAATTAAAGCTGAAACAAAAACCTATCCTCGTTCGTCTCTCGGAATACATCTTGTAATTTTCAAAAAGATGAAACGGAACGCGATACCTAGTTCTGGGTCGACGCTGTCGCGCATGATCTAATTGTCTGTAATTGCGGACGCGCCCGCTGCGGACGGACGCGCCGCGTCAAACGTTTTGACAGCTGTCAAATTTGACACTTTTGGCTGTGGCCCGCGGAACAATGGCGGCTATTTTCGATCGCTTCGTCACGGTAATTGTGTTGCGGTTCTGATGTGTTTTGCAATAGTTTTATTATGTTGTTACTAGGTGTGTCACGTTTACTTAATATAGTGTTAAACTAAGCCGGTCCCGCCGTTTATACGCTTAGATCTGTTAAAGTACGCAACGGATTTGAATGTAGATTTCCGCATTGAGAGATTGATTCAACATCAAGGTTTATATTCAGTTAACATGCATATTATAGCAGAGAGAAGGAGACATTTGTAACTTGATATCGTAACAAACGTATTCTTGTGCGCTTACATTGCAAAAAACCTTAGGAGATTGTTTGTTTTTTTACAACAATACACATATCGCCATCTAGTCACAAAGTAAGTGTGGTCATTGGTACTAATAGACGATTCAATATTTTTTTATGATAAATACACATAAATACTTATAATTTACAAATAAACACCCAGCCACTGAAAACCAACATCGCTTTTCCACATTAGTTGGGTGATAGTTTGACAATTTACAAGTGCAACGACACATGCAACCCACCACGCTTTTCCAACGCTGGGTTGGCGGGCTCTAACGATCATTATAACTCCTACTATAAAAGCTTCAATAAGAACAAATTAGAACGCTAAAATATACTTTTCCGTTCACATCTGTATTTAAATACAGTGTACACAATGAAAATGTAGGATGTAACTCCGAAATTCAATTTTCATTCTTCAACTAAATGACGGAGTATTTACGAGGGAAATTTCATTTGAATAACTTAATACTCTATATGTCAAGCGTGGGTGGAAATAACATTTTTTTATTATTATATTGGGCTTCTACAGGGCTCGGGTCTCCTCCCACATTGAGAAGGGTGTAGGCCGTAGTCCACCACGCTGGCTAAGTGCGGGTTGGTGGACTCCACACGCCTTTTAGAAAATTATGGGGAACTCTCAGGCATGCATATTTCCTCACGATGTTTTCCTTCACCACTACAAACACCGAAGCAAACACTTATAAACATTGCGTTTAACAAGTTTGCGTCCAGCAGAGTTAAGATGCGTCCCATGAGATAATAAGTTCGGTCCCATAGTAGAGTGAGTAGACTAGACATAAGAAATAACCTTTAGCACTTTCTGCATAGAAAACACTTGTCGCCGGATGATGGCTCCCAGAGGCCATGCCGCTACGCGTACGCGCGCTGTGAGTCATACATTTATGCTCTTCAGATCCGCGTACCGCGTAATAGTTGTTTTGTGTCCATTTTCTATATTAAGTCTATCCGTAATTCAAAGATTTATTAACTTTAAAAAATATCCATACAAATTTTAAGAATTAACAGATTTTCAAAGCAGCTTATCAACGGATAACAGATAGATTGAATGTAGAAAATTGACGTTACAGCTTAAAAGGAAATGTAGAGTTCCGTTCGCGGCGACAAGGTGACACGTAAACAACGTGTCTAGTGTCTTGTTATTAAGAGTAGCTGTGTCGCCAGTTCTTCTGATTTCTGACACAATATCGTGTGTATCTATGGTCTGTCCGTTTTCGCGTCTTCATAGAAATAAGTGATGAACACGTGATTTTAAAAATCAAAAATCTCATAATAATAATGAATGCTGTTGACATTCATTAATTATGTTTTCTGAGTGACGAGTGGCATATCTCTTACTGAAATGATGTTTTGCGAAATGGTTTTTTCAAATCCTCTCGCAAGTCGCCAGCAAACAGGCAGTGTTGGCTGATCTCAATCTACGGCCCTTAATAAGCTCCCAGATCGGGGGTCGACCGAGCAAACATTTGCCTTTCATTCGCACCCCCTGCTTATACGTGATCGTTGGAATGAGACGGAGATTTGATGGGGATAATTTAATTTTCCCCGATTTAACGAATAGGTATAATAATAGTTATTGACGCATAACGTTGGTACGAACTATCAGTGTGTCTTATCATTAGAATCGTCGGTCAGGCATCCCCTGGCAACGTGCACCAGATTCCGAACCTGAAATAATATAAAATAATTGTATTTTAACAGTCATCATCATATCAACCCATCACCGGCCCACTACAGGGCACGGGTCTCCGCCCACAATGATTAGGGGTTAAAGACTTAGTCCACCACGCTGGCCCAGTGCGGAGTGGTGGACTCCACATACCTTTGAGAACATTATGTACAACTCCCAGGCATGCAGGTTTCCTCACGATGTTTTTCTTCACCGTTGAATAAAGCGATATTTTAATTTCTATAAGAAATTAAAATATCGCTTAAAAAATAAAAAACGCACAAAACTTAGAATAGTTAGAGGTGCGTGCTGGGATTCCAAATCGGCCCTACGAAAGTGAAGTCGAGCTCCCACCCACTGCGCTATCACCACTTAAATTTATTCTAATTTTAATTTTAAATAAATAAAAAGAAAATCATACTTTCTCATCTGAGAGAGAGGCTTAAGTATAATCAAATTTTTTTTTTAATATTTATAATACCCTAGACTTTCTTAACACGAAAACACTTTCCCACTGTGTTGTAGTACCTACTTGGCATGACTATCGCTGTTCAATGCGAAAACGTCATAAAAAAGTGTTATGTTTCGCTTTCGCTGAATTTACTCAAGCGTACTAGGCTCACTAACACGCTATTTCCTATTCTTAAACCCGACGCAAACATCTGTGTGTCTCCTTTAACGGATTTATAGGTTTTATCGATTAATACGGTTAATGTCGCGTATCAAACACTATCACAGGATTTGGAAGATATGCAGATAATATTTTTTTAAACTGTAACTATCCCACTCCTGATACGAAAATAACATCTCAGAAACAGGAGTTACACAAATTATTATTTAAATTTATCAGTTATCAAATATCAACTCATTCAACTATGTGCATTTAATAATAATAAATAAATATACTACGGCAGTACACACACCGCCATCTAAACCCAGAAGTAAGCGTAGCTTGTGTTATGGGTACTAAGATAGCTGTTGAATATTTTTATGAATAAAATATGCATAAATACTTATCATACACAGATAAACACCCAGAGACTGAAAAACATGATTTAAACATTTTCCAGTTGTGGGAATCGATCCCACGGCTGTCGAACACTTATCTTATGTAACTTTAATATTACTAGATCAAATCACATGCAAAATTGAATAATTATTCGGTGCGAAGAAATATTTGTTCCCAGTGTTCAAAATGGCGTATAATTTGTTTTCACTACGGTAAGGTAGAGGCGACATTAATTATTTGGTCGACGCGATTGTTGACTTCGGAGCTTGTCAAATTCACAACCCAAATACCAAAAGTACTTTATAGTTGTTTTGGGTCTTCTCGGAAATAAGACTGAATTCCGTTACCAACCGTGTACATACACCTGGAAAATACCTTCAAAACTACTTAAACTTACCTCAATTTTACGCGGTTAGTGTTATGTTATTTGAGTTGTTAAAATTAATATTTCGATTCTCTGACTGTCAATAAATTAAATCGTCATCTATTCAAATACATATCTTTTTATTTTTCACAAAAAAAACCTGGCTAAGTTTGTTGTGGGCTCTCTTAGACCAGGACGCGTTTGGAATTCTCCTGCATTAGTTTGAAGTAAACGAATGCAGTTATCACCATACCCTAACATTAGTGGTAACATGTTAAATTTATGAACGCTTCATAAATGCCTATGATAAAGTATGAATAAAAAAAAATGAATTTAAATTTAAATTTTGAATTTATAAGCCAATGACATAAGTAGGTATGATGTTATAAACAAGTAGTACCATAAGGGCTCGTTTTAATGATTTTGGCACCAAACCTTAAAAAGGAAAATAAGTGGGTGGTTGCGTAACCTACATAACGAGCGGGGCATAAAACTTGTCGCGCAGGAATTTGATTAGATCTAATTCAATGAAATATTATCATACCAGTGCTGCGTTCAAGTATTATATTGGCCAAATAAATAATGGCTACGCCTCGCTTTTTCTTTAACGTAAATACGACGATAAGGAAAAAATATTGTATCGCTTGTCGACACATTTAATTATCGTGAAACGACGTTAAACGATTCAACGAGAACTATAATTATATAATCGAATAAATACTTGGGACTCATAAGAAGGCTCAGATTCACTCAGCTATGTTGGAAGTATCTCTACGTGATCAAATCAGGAATGAGGAGATCCGTAGAAGAAACAGAATTACCGAGATAGCTCAGCGAGTCGCAAAGCTGAAGTGGAAATGGGCGGGGCACATAGCTCGCAGAAACGATGGACGTTGGGGTTCCAAGGTGCTGGAATGGCGACCCCGCTCAGGCAAACGCAGCGTTGGTCAAACGAGTCGCTGAGGGCCGCTGGAAACAAGCGGACCTGGGCCGCTTGGGCCGTGAATTTTGGAACTCCCTATAATAGACCTATGCCCAGGACTTCAATCGGTTGACGTAATGATAATTTATCTACAAATATACTAAAATAATAATAAATAGACTACGTCTATACAAACATCGCCATCTAGCCCCAAAGTAAGCGTAGCTTGGTACTGAGATAGCCGATAAATATTTTTTTAATGAATATAATACACATAAATACTTGTAATACACACAAACATTTTCCAGTTGTGGGAATCGAACCCACGACCTTGGACTCAGAAAGAAGGGTCGCTGCCCACTGCGCCACTCGGCCGCCCGAGTAAGATAGAACATCTGTCGTCTCGAGTGACACCTGGTGAATGTAGCCTGGTGGGTACTAGCGCTAGACAGTGTGCGTGCACGGCGAGCCGATATCCTACACTGTAAGTCATGAGCTGCACATTACATTCATGACATTGTGTGGGTGGGTATTTTGATAGAGTCCGGATGCATTTTTCATACTCCTCAGTCTTGTGAGACAGTCGGACGGCAAATATGGCTATTTTTTTATTTTTTATTCCGCAACAATTTAGCCTTTCATTGCAATATCACCTGGTGGTAAGTGCTGTAGGGAGTAGGTCAGTTATTTTAAACGCAAAACCCTAATCGGTTTCTACGTGACATCGTCCTGGTACGCTAAACCCAACCTCTGAGTAGTTGTCAGTAGTTTCAGAGATTACCCTCTTGAGTATATCCTATATTTATGAGGTATATAGGTATGTATGAGGTAATCCTAGAAACATTATCTCTTACTTCACTTAAAATATTACTGTAGACAAAAAAAAACAGACAAATTGAATCGTAAATCACATTTTTCAACTTATCGTTCGAAAACTATCTAATAGTAGTACAAAGTTCCGTCATTTAAACCGAGAAGTTGGACTCTTGGAAGTCTAATCAGACAATGCAAAATGGACCTTCTCGTTTAAAAGGAAGAGTTGAGATTACGTTGACGTTTAAAGGTTAATTATAATATCGTGAGAAGTGCCCTTGTTTAAAAAGTTGTCTCAAGAATTTCCTTTGGAGATGTCAGTTATGAGTGGTGGATTATGACACTCAGATGAGTATCTGCACAGTGACACAGGACTAGGTTAATTTTTTTTTATAGTCACCGACTTTAATGTATGATTATTTACAGAAGTTTACTCTTAGCTCTCTTATCTTCTGATAGGTTTCCAATGCGAACTTTCTCTCGCTATCTTGCACAATATACCCAGACCCACTGCGTTGCTTTGCCCGCCTGTTCAAAAAAAGTGGGTTATGAAATGCACAAAAGATTTTTTTTAAATGGTTCTTTTCTTACCTTTTTCGGTTGGCTAAATTTTTTTCGGCCATTTTTTGCATTGACCATTTTGTATATTATTTTTTTGTACATGCGTATAAAACAGGCCATTTTATTACGGACGTATGTTCACTCAAGTCGAAGTTAAAAAGTTTTTTTTTTTAAATACTTGCTGTTTACCCGTCAATTTGTCCATCTTTATATCATTCCTCTAAACAACCACTATGTTAATATCATGTTGATGCTACAGTCTATATTGGAAGCGGGCTAACCTGGTATAGCAGTTATATCAAACCCTCTAGTCGGTTTCTACGCGGCATCGTAGTGGAACGCTAATTTCTCCAACACGTCGTCGGTTGGGTGGTAACTAGCCACGTCCGAAACCCCCCACATCGGAGAAAATTTAGAAATTATTAATTCCCATTTTGCCCCAGCCGCGCCGGAGATCAAACTCAGGTTTCCTCCCACTTAAAAGACCACAGCGCTTTTGCACTGTGCCTTGTGGTGATCGTCAAAAATATATCGCATTTACAATAAAAATAAATTAACTATGTTGTGTATTTAAGTTAACTTAGAAAATTATATGTGGGTAGACGGAAAACGTTTTACGAATAAACAGTCACAATCAAGCAGCTGGTCGTTTCATTACATGGTGACAGCGGTGCGGAGTATTTTCGTTAAATAGTGATTCCATTACACTGCTTGGGCGGAATATTATTAATATTTGCGTCGTATATTTACTTAACAACAAATGGAGCACGCAAGGCCTCCCGCGGACCTCGTTTTGGAGGGTGGTCCGGCAAGTCGGGCGGACGCGTGGCGCAAGTGGTACAAGCAGTTTAATGTATTTTTGAAAGCGTCAGGAGTACACAAGGAAACAAAGGATATACAGGCGAGTCTCCTTATTAATCTCGTGGGGCCTGATGGCTACGACATTTATTCTACTTTTAAATTTTCAAAGGACGAAAATCAAGATGATATCGATGTTTTGGTAACGAAATTTAATGAGTATTTTGGAACAAAACACAGTACGACCATGGCCAGATTTCGATTTTTCACACGCAATCAAGAAGTTGGTGAGAATATAGACGCATACGTCACGGCATTACGCATACTTAGTCAGCATTGCGAATTCGAACACCTGGAGGATGGATTAACAAGAGATCGCATTGTGTGTGGTGTCTCGGACAACACAGTGAGAGACAGATTATTAAGAACGGACAATCTGACCTTGGAAAAGGCGATGAAGATTTGTCATGCCAACGAAGTGTCGCTTACAGAGGGTAAGCAAATCGAAGTCGTCAAAAGTACGGAATCTTCGGCGGCCGGTGCGGCGGTTGATGCGTTGTTCAACGCAAGGTCGCGCGCGCGGGCCGGAGGCGGCGGCGCGGCAGTTGCCGGACGCCTCGCCGGTGCTAGCGGCGCGCGCATACAGTGCAGCGAGAATTCACCGGGTCGTCGGTTCGATTCCCGGTTACACACAAATAGTGGTTTGAAGTGTTGTGTGTCGTGTGGAATCGATCATGTTGGTCAATTTCAGTGCCCAGCCAAATTTGTGAAGTGTTTTATTTGTAATCGTCGGGGCCATTTTAAACGGTTTTGTCCAGTCAAATTTAATAACAAAGTGTTCGAAGTAAGTGAAGAATTCAAAGACGACCTATTTTATGTGTCTACTCTGGACGATGTTAACCAGAATTTAAACAATAAGTGGTTTGAAACATTGTTTTTATGTAAAAATGGTATGGCGGAAAATTTTAAATTAGATTCCGGTTCTGACTTAAATGTATTATCACTTAAAACGTTTAAAAAATTAGGTTACTCAATTAATGATTTAAAACCGTGTGAATTAAGAGCTCAATCGTTTTGCGGAAATTATTTACCAATATTGGGGGCATTGGAAATGCCTTGGTTGTACAAACATAATAAGTATATTATTAAATTCATCATATCTAAGGATGATTGTCAGAGTGTGCTTGGAAAAGACACCTGTGAGAATATAGGCGTCATAAAGCGAATTTTCGCGATTAATATAGATACCTATAGCGATTTGTTTCGAGGTGTAGGAAAATTGCCAGGGAAATATAGAATAATAATTGATAAAGAAGTATGTCCGTCGATATGCCCAGTTCGTAAAATACCAATAGGTGTAAGGGATAAATTAAAAGGTGAACTAAATAATATGGAGCAGATGGGTATAATTAGGAAAGTGTCACATCCAACGCCTTGGGTAAACGCCATAGTTCTGCCAGCGAAGAAAGACGGTAGCGTGCGCGTGTGCCTCGACCCGCGGCCGCTCAACCGCGCCATTCGCCGCGCGCACTACCCGCTACCCACGCTCACCGAGATAGCTACTGCGCTGCGCGGTGCTAAGTATTTTAGCAAATGAGATGCGCGTTCAGGATTTTGGATGGTCCAGCTAGATGACCAAAGTGCAGACCTATGCACATTCGGTACTCCTTTTGGTCGTTATCAGTTTCTTCGCCTACCGTACGGCGTAAGTTGTGCTAGTGAAGTGTTTCACGCAAAGATCCGCCAAATTCTAGAGGATCTAGAAGGAGTAGAATCGTTTATTGACGATATTATAGTTTACGGGAGCACTATTGAAGAGCACGATATAAGATTAAGGAGATTATTAGATAGGGCTCGTGAAGTAGGTATTAGGTTCAATCGGGAGAAATGTGAGTTTCACGTGCAGCAAGTTACGTACTTAGGACATACGTTTAGTGAGAAGGGCATGCAAATTGATAAAAATAAATTGCTAGCAATAAAAGATATGCCCTGTCCGTGCGACAGAGGATCGTTGGAGAGATTTTTGGGCATGACGAATTATTTGTCGAAGTTTATTGCGGACTATGCTAATATCGCAAGTCCCCTTAGAAGCCTTTTACGAAAAGGTATAGAGTGGTATTGGGATAGCAACCATGCGGCTGCAGTGTCAGCGCTGAAGGAAGCGCTGTGCCGCGCGCCGGTCCTGGCTCTGTACTCGGCCGATGAGCCCGTGCTGCTGACAGTGGACGCCAGCGCCAGCGCACTCGGCGCAGCGTTGCTGCAGGCCGGCCGCCCGGTGGAGTTTGCGTCGGTGACGCTTTCAGAGACGCAGACTCGATATGCTCAAATAGAAAAAGAGTTGCTGGCGATAGTCTTTGCATTAGAAAGGTTTCATCAGTACGTATACGGGAGGTCGGACGTCACGATAGAAACCGATCATAAGCCGCTAGAAACTCTTTTCAAAAAATCTTTAGATGGGGTTCCAGCGCGCTTGCAGCGTATGATGTTGCGTATTCAGTGTTACACTTTCAATGTAATTTACAAACCGGGGAAATATATGTACCTTGCTGACACATTGTCTCGGGCGGCCCTGGAGGAACCTATGGATGATAAACTTTCGTCTGAAATTGACGCGCAGGCGTGTTTTATTATTAACAATGTACCATTTAGTGACAGTAAAATACAAAGCGTTCGTAACGCGACAGGTACGGATCCAGAATGTAAAATTTTAGTTAATTATGTTTTATTTGGATGGCCGCGTTATAGATACGATGCAGATCATTTAGTCCGCGCACATTGGTCATACAGAACGTCATTTGAATATATAGGGGGTGTCTTATTTAAGGATAACCTGGTATTCATACCGCGTAAACTGCGGGGTGTTATGCTGGAGCGTGTACACGAAGGCCACCTCGGTATAGACCGATGTAAGCGGCGCGCGCGTGACGTCATGTTTTGGAATGGTATGTCTCGCGACGTGGAGCAAAAGGTACGCACGTGTGCTGCGTGTGCTGAACACGCCGCTAGGCCAGCGAGAGAATCGATGATTTCTCATTCAATACCTAATCTGCCGTGGAGAAAGGTTGGCTCGGATATATTCCTGTTTCGTCAAAAATACTTTTTAATACTAGTAGACTATTTCTCAAATTTCATAGAAGTCAGTCCTATATCTAACGCAGGATCCAGGGCGGTTATATTAGCCATGAAAGAGCAGTTCGCAAGGCACGGAATAGTTGATGAGCTCATAACTGACAACGGTCCTGCCTATTCCTCCAAAGAATTTCGTCAGTTTAGTGTTGACTGGTGTTTCAGACACACCACCACATCGCCTAATTATGCACAGGCGAACGGGCTTAGTGAAAGGGCGGTACAGACTGTGAAAAATATTATAAAAAAGTCAATCATGACCGGATCAGATTTTTATCTCGGTTTGCTTAATTTCAGGTCGACTCCGCGTGACGGAGTTAGTTCACCGGCTCAGTTGTTAATGGGTAGACGATTAAATACAAGACTCCCGGTGCATATAAATAAATTGATGCCAGAAAGAAACAATAATTCCGATTATATCAATATAAATAACAATCGTTTACGTGCTAAACTTTACTATGATAGGCAGTCGCGTGATTTACCCGAATTAAATGCTGGTGAACCGGTAGTAGTACTAGACGGTAGTACTAGACGTCGTATGATAGTGCATGCTTCGGCACGACAGCCGCGTTCTTATTTTGTTATCGATAGCTCAGGTAGAAAATATAGACGCAATCGGCGTCATCTTATTCGAGCCGAACATCCTACGGGAGGCCAGTCACCTCTTCCTTCTTTTGGAGAGAAGGAGGAAGGTGATGATAGTGCTGATCGTGTCAGTATGTACGGCGACGCTGAGGGTAATATTAGTGGAACTGAGGAGCCTCTGGTTTACGGCGAGGCTAACTCTAGGTCGGCAAGTAGCTCGCCCAGTGGCACCGAACGAACTCGAAAGGCTGCAAACAGAGCTCGCGATCAGCTGGCATTGTTTTTTAAAAAAAAATAATGTATTAGTTATGTAATAATCAACATGTCTTATTTGGTAATATAGTGATATTGTCATAATATAGTGGTGGTAATTTAAGTAGCATAACTATTATCTTTAGTTTATTTAAGGGGAAAGATGTTGTGTATTTAAGTTAACTTAGAAAATTATATGTGGGTAGACGGAAAACGTTTTACGAATAAACAGTCACAATCAAGCAGCTGGTCGTTTCATTACAGGCACCATTCGGTTTTCGGTCGAATACCTGGTTACATTCGGCCGCTATCTGCAATACAACCACTCAATTCGAGGATTCAATTGTGAAATGTACCCTCGGCCGAACCCCTTCGGAAGTTTATAAGGAACCCTCCAATAAAGTTTACAGTGTAGTGGAGTTGTAGGGTTGGCTCTTGTGCATTTTCGTCATTAAGTTTAATTGGGTACCTACATTTGCGCTTATACCGGCCATCTCACTAAAAATAGAAATTTTTAATGTAATTTTATGTAACATTATCAAAAATGCCATCTTATGGGCCTATTTGAATAAATCAAAATTCGATTTATTCGGTACGATTCGGTACGATTCGGTACTTGGCCGAATAACTTTTTTTTTCTTTTTTTTTTATTAACGATAGCGCTTGACGACAATCATGCCCGTTAGAAAGCAATGATTAGGTCTGGGTTAGATAACGCTTGCCGATAAAAGGTATTCACTCTAGCCTTGAAGGTACTCAAATTATACGTGGCAGGATACACAGTTGCCGGGAGGGCGTTCCACATCTTAGCAGCACGTATGAGAAACGTGGATAAAAACGTTTCGTGCGTGTTGATGGAATATCAACCAAATAAGGATGCCACCGCTCACGGTGTCTCGCTGTTCTGTGGTAGAACGGGGAAGGAGGAACAAGATTGTGAAATTCCTGAGCACACTTACTCACGCACAAAACTCTGTTTAAATGCCGAGTTATTTGGCTAAGCACAGAAGAGTCAGATAGAATGGTACTGGATAGTATAAAAAGCTTGCACAAAAGACACTTTCGATCTGTATACGAGACGTACTAAACTTGCATAAAAGACACTTTCGATTTGTATAAATAACGTATGGAACTTACATTAATGACACTTGCGACCTGTATACAAGACGTACTGAACTTGCATAAAGGACACTTGCGACATGTATACGAGACGTTCTACACTTGCATAAAAGATACTTGGGACCCCGTACCGTAAACGAGGTGTACGAAACTTGATTAAAAGACACTTGTTTCCTATATACGAGCAGTACTAAGCTTGCATAAAAGACACTTGCGACATGTATACGAGAAGTCCTAAACTTGCATAAAAGACACTTGAAGCGCGAGCAGAGTGCCTGCTGGCCCGGTATGCGGTACATGTATAAACCTGATTTTTCTTCTCCTAGATGTCAAAAGCAGAAATATGCATTACGGTAGTTCTTCCCTGGACGAGATGTCACCAAAAGCAATTGTATTGCTAAACGGAGTGACAACCCTATTTGATACGAATTTACCCACAAGTGCCCCTTGGGACAGTCCTTGACATACATGCCTCTTTAATTTAATACCACATCCGCACTACAAAGTCGACTCTTTATAGTACTCCGCGAAACGTCTCAAGTAGTGCGTTAGGACGTACTTTATTATTACACTTTTTATAATTAGAGGGAAGAAGTTAATAGAAGTAGAGGACTTGGCGATTGGCGCAGTTTGCAGAGACCCTGCTTTCTGAGCCCAAATCCGTGGGTTCGATTCCCACAACTGGAAAATGTTTCCGTGATGAACATGAATGTTTTTCAGTGTCTGGGTGTTTATATGTATTTTCTAAGTATTTATCTATACTTATAATAAAACTGTAACTGGAAGATTTCTGTACATTTAACATATTCTAATAATTTTAATTGGGGGATGCTTTATAATCGATACTGAGTCCAAAACAGATTTTTATTTAATTTTTGTCTGTCTGTCTGTCCGGGCATCACGTGAAAACTACTGAACGGATTTAAATAAAATTTGGTATAGTGGTAGCTGGTATTCCGGGTCAACATATAGGATACTTTTTATCCCGATAAACAATAAGTTTCCTCCGGGAAACGGAATGAAAATTTTGCGCGCGTCAGCTTGTGTATATATTATTCATAAAAATATTCATCAGGCATCTTAGTACCCATAACAAAAGCTACGATTACTTTGGGGCTAGATGGCGATGTGTGTATTGTCGTAGTATATTTACTGACGGCCGACTGGCGCAGTGGGCAGCGACCCTGCTTTCTGAGTCCAAGGCCGTGGGTTCGATTCCCACAACTGGAAAATGTTTGTGTGATGAGCATAAGTGTTTTTCAGTGTCTGGGTGTTTATATGTATTTTCTAAGTATTTATGTATATATAATTCATTAAAATATTCATCAGTCATCTTTAGTACCCATAACACAAGCTACGCTTACTTTGGGGCTAGGTGGCGATGTGTGTACTGTCGTAGGATATTTATTATTATTTATTATATTTATTTATTAATATATTTTTATTTAAAATAAATAAAAACTTTCTAGCAGTCTTAAGGCTTTTGAGACTTTTAAGGTAAGTATTTCATTCTGATTACCTGGAATGTGGTACACTTACCACATCCTGCAATAATTATTTGTGACTCAACTATCCTTTTTTTTACTCCATTACTTTTACCATCGCCGGGTATGTATGTTTTTGGTGGTAGGTAGTGAATTTTTCCGCGTACCGTTTTATAGTTGATTTTATAGCCGGTGTTATCTGGGAAGGTGTCTCGGAAGGGTCTATTTTACAACAATCTAAGCCGCTCTATATTAGTTTTTATGCCCCCGGCCACACATAAACCCTGTAACGTACGATCATCGAGGTATATATATTGAGGGTCCCATACATGCATGGGTCCTATCCGTCGAGAGAGATATGTCTTTTGCGTAAGTGTATATATTTTTGGCGACCTCCCTGGCGCAACGGCGAGCGCTGTGAGTTTAAGTAGGCGGTCCCGGGATCGATTCCCGGCAGGGGAATTTATAATTTCTGAATTTTCTCTGGTCTGGTCTGGTGGGAGGCTTTGGCACTGGCTAGTTACAACCCTACCGACAATGACTTGGTAAGCGATTTAGTGTTCCGGTGCGAGGTCGCGTAGAAACCGATAAGGGGTATGACAACCGTACTCCCTACCAGGTTAGCCCGCCACCCTTTTAGACTGTATCGCCACTAACTATCTGGTGAGATTGCAGTCAAGGGTTAATGCACACAGGGCGGCACTATGTAGCACGTATTCTTGCATGTCCTGCGAAGATTGCTCTGTTTATTATTACCAATGGTTTTTCCACTTACCATCCGGTGAGCAATCTTATAACAATAAATATATTTTGTGTCTGCCTTTGAACGGGTTACGTTGTGTTTACTCCTTATTTTTGGCATCGCAAATTGTTTGCTTTTAATGAAGAAAAACTAACAAAACAATTTAAGCATTCAAAGCTTCATCATCATAATCACATCAACCGATAGACGTCCACTGCTATGCATAGGTCTTTTGTAGGGTGTTCCAAACTCCACGGTTTTGAGCCGCTTGAACCCTGTGTGTCATGTGTGGCATCAATTAGGGGAAAAGGATTTGTAACCTTTTCCTATAATTAATATATTAAAAAAAAGCATGTTACCTTTTCCTAGGCATTTTTTTCGAGTCAAATTGTACCAAGCATTCACAGTTTTATCCCTTCTAATATTTTACCATTCTCACTGCCAAAAAAATTTGTGAATCACGGTGTCTTTTCAATCACGCCCTCTCTTTTAGTGATCTTACGTGTCGTAGATGGCTGGGTGGCGAGGTTCATCGCAATACCAGAGGGCCACCTACTGTGTTGCGAGACATTTGCAATTCAGGTCGCGTTTGAGAGTTCAGCGAGCGCTAGAGATTGGTGTTACATTGTTGCCATCATGTAATACCTGACGGTCAGAGAGGGTGTGGAATTTTTTGAGGGGGTGTTTAACTATAACTTTAAGTACGTATGTGTCATGATTTTAAATATATGATTAAGTTTGTCCGGTTTCAAATATATTAAGATGTTATTGTAATTTTAAAATAATCAAGTAAGTAGTTTGATTAAGAATATTTGTATATTGACTTTGAAAAATAAAAGGATTTCGTCTGAGTTCGCATGGTCTGTTCGGTATTCATTCGGGTCAGTGCTGGGGAGGGGATTCCTTATTTTGAAAACACTTTGATTGGAACTTCGGAACCGAGAGGTGGTGTTAAAGAGTTGTATATTAATTTGGCTTGTGTGTAAAGTGAACTAAAATATATATTATTTACTGGTATTGGATAAGGTGTTTTCATTTTATTTGGTTGTTGGATAGAAGCCGGCGTTACTTTCCGGAAATCCATGATATATTATGAAAATTAAACTTCATTTGCTAGTCTTAAGTGCTAGTCTTAGTTTAAGTTTAGTCTTAACAATTTTTCATTGTAAAGTCAACATCTCCTGAGGATGCTCTGATTTCGGAGCGAAACGTGCGTAGAGGGTACATTGCCGAAGATCTGTTTGGTATGGAGTATAAGGATTGAAGAAATTAGAAATACCAATTTTCATAATTGTCCAATGTTCTGATTTCAAATCCCTAAACCCCGTTGCGATGCGTGCATCGGGTGCCTTACCGGGGTATGCATTCAGCAGGTCAATTGCATAAAAAGGGCAAAAATTCTCCTTCTATACTAGTTATATATAAATTTTAGGGTAGGCAGTGCTTTCGTGCATGTGTTAAGTGAACGCCACTGCCAGAACCCAGCCCATACATTTTTTTTGTTCAATATTAACCGGTAAATTAAGAGACTTTTCGTGTTCATGCGGTAAATAGTACGTGTGTCAACAAACAAACACGTGGCGCGTGACTCGTATAACATCCGGTGATTTTAAACTAATTAATTTAATAATTAATCGCGTACCTTGTTTCAATAAACGTTTGCTTATATTGATTATGAAGGCTTTCGGGGCTTAGCCGCGCGTGTAGGCCTCAGAAGAGTTCGCTTAATAGTTCGCCTTTAGAATGCTGTAAAGGCTGCCGTGGCGCTGTAGCGCCTGTAAAATGTTCGCAGACGCAGTAAAAAATGAATTTTTTGCCATCATCATATTGCCGGTCTAGTACAGGGCTCGGGTCTCCTCCCAAAGTGAGAAGGGAGGTGAATTTTTTGCCATAATGCGTAACAAAGCAGCCTCTCTCCTACAGCGTTTACGTACCACCGGCCAACGGCATTCTAAAGGAAATTGTTGCCAGATTCGACTGCCCTATACTGTGCCACTGTGTGGATGTAGCAATCGGGCGTGTGTGGTGTCGTTTCTTTTCTTTTTTATTATTTAAACTTTTTGATTGGCGCAGTGGGCAGCGACCCTGCTTTCTGAGTCCAAGGCCGTGGGTTCGATTCCCACAACTGGAAAATGTTTGTGTGAAGAACATGAATGTTTTTCAGTGTTTGGGTGTTTATATGTATATTATAAGTATTTAATAATATTATTCATAAAAATACTAACCACAGCCTTGGACTCAGAAAGCATTGTCGCTGACCACTGCGCCAATCGGCCGTCAAAAATATGAATAGATTTAAAAAGAAATATGAAAAGTTTTTTAAATACGTTTGAGTTCAAAGATACTTTGGAAAATGCCAATTTTGCCATCGTTTGTCCTACCGAGCACGCCCGCGTGTGCGGAGTCGCGAGCTGCAATATGCAGTTACCAATATTTGTTTGACATCCAACGGCCTCGATCTAGCACCGCTTGCTCAGCGCCGGGCGTGACTTTAAAGTCACGTCGTGTGTATTACTTCCACGGTTTATATTCTTCAACCGCTCTCCTAGAAGACTGCGTTTGTACATACAAACAGCTTCTTTGTAAAATATATTTGTTATTTTAAAAATTCGATAATATTTCGTGGGAATTTTATTACATAATTTAATCAAATAATCATAAAAATGTTATCCGGCTCGCATTCATTCAAAGTTTTTTTTTTTTGTTTTTTTTCATTAGATTTACCTAGGATACACTGTATTATCATTAGTCGAGAGTACAGTTATCAATTCCAGGTATACCCAACAAGTTAATCCGGTCAAAAATAATCAAATTAAATTGGAAGTAAACATAGTAAGAATTAAATAGATTAATATTAACCACACTATTAAAAAAAAGAAAAATACAATTATAAAGTGTTTTAAAAGGCGTCAGGTCGAAAATAAAAAACCATACAGATTAAAAAATGGGCGTGAATAGGCCTAGGAAAATTTAGAATGGAAGTTTTTTTTCGCAGGTTATCTCGGAATACGCACATTGATACAAGTACTTATCTGATATAACAGATATAACACTTGCCTTCGTTTTTCTAAGGAATGGATGGAGTTGATCATGATGACGATGATTTCGAAATTACAGACGGATACTTCAATTCTCTTTATGTGTATGGATGTACATTAGTAAACATAAATAAGCCGATTGTTTCGTTTTATTTTAAAGCTCATATTGTTGAAGGTTCGGTTCCTCACGAATATTGTATGTAGTGCTGGAATTAATTCTGCATTGTCTATATTTCGTAAAACACCTAAAAAAATCTAACGAACAATATGCGAAATACAAGCGAAATTCGGCGAATATGAATGATTTTTATTTCAGTTTTCGACGATAAAATGAAAAATGTATTTCTGCCTTTGTTATACCTGGTATGCGGCAATTATGTCTAACACTATACGAATCCCGAATTTCAGTTTTATTTTTGGACGTGCTTAACTATGCTCCAAGAGGGCAAAATAGCGGTTTGAAAGGATACAAATCAAACTTAACGGTGAGTGACGCTACAGTCCAAACCTAGTTGTTAGTTGTAGTGCAAAAAAAAAATCACAGGGTATCAATTAACATTCAATTTAATACCTTAAATGTAATGGATATGATGAATATGGCTAAACTCGCGTCTCGTGATATAAAAAATGATAACGCTTTCAAGATGATTTTCATGTAAATTTAATTGGTCTGTTTACGCGAGTCGGTAATTACTTACTTGATTTGACCAACATTTTACGTCAAAATAATATGGTTTTCAGTTACATTGTCCTACGGGTGCGGTATCATTGTATAGCGCTGAGCGGTTACTTTGTTAAAGTCAAAGTCGAAAATATTTTTATTCATAGGTGGTAAATATCTTTTGATGCGTACATTACATGAGAATTATATGGTAGTGAGATGATGGCGATAACTGCGCGTCGCGTTTAGGAGATTTACCACGATCACAGAAAAAAATGTACAATAGATATGAATAATTCGAGCCTTTGTTGGGTCTATGCGATTAAAGAAAATTAACCCTAGCACACTCCCTTGAGGAACACCAATCTTGAAATCTCAGTAATTCTCCGAGTTACATTAATTTTCAATTTGTACAAGCTATTAGCGGTTATTAATATATAAATTAAATTAGCATCGAAACCAGTTGAACACACTTCCCGTTAAACAATAAATTTCCAGTTTCCGTAATAAAAAAAACGATGAGATATTGAATCGAAAGCTTTAGATAAATCGGCAAAAAAGCAACATTCAAAACAGTAAAGTGTAAATCATGTGTCTTTTAATAACAACAATATAACTGATGTTAAGTGAGTTTTCGTTTAGTAGTTTCAACAGTTCCCGCTCAACTAATACGGTTTTCAGTTACATTGACACATGGTCGCGGTCACATTGTACGGCAGATAGCGGGAACATAATAAGGAATCTAATGAAGTTTTGGAACCAAAGAAATCGAATTCATAAGGAAGTTTTTGTGAGACACTATCTGCTGGTGGAAACTTCTATAAAATCTATTTATTGCCTTTTTGATGGAGAAGGTTTTGTTGTTTTTATCCTTGAATGTCCCTCGACCTCGTCAAATAGGATACAAAGACATGTCCGCCTATGTTACTTACTTTGCAAATTTTTACTAGAAACTAGCTAGTAAAATTAATACTTTGCCGAAAAAAGCTAATTTTATTATTATTTGGACAGTTTTTACTTTCTATGAAAGACTGTTTCAATAAAATCCGTTGACAGATTCATCACTAACAGATAAGGAATATGACTATAGCTTAAATAGCTGGCCAAGTGCGGATTGATTCACAACTATTTGAAAACATTATGGAGAACTTTCAGGCCTTCAGGATTTTTTTTTTACCATTTAAAAGCTTTGTCGCCAATGCGACTATGCCGCTCTCGTGAAGTCGCTTACTATGACTTAAATTACTGCAACTTTAATGTTGCTATGACTTAACTTACTGCAACTTTAATGAAAAGCGTGCGCGGTAATTGAACTCTGTCCAATCAGTGCTTAGAGTTTAAAAACATTTATTACATTGTATAATTTATATTTACGAATCGCGTTCTGCCTGTTAAAGTGCCCGCACCTGTATCACCCAGGTGCAGGCAGCGAATGTTTAAACATACCTCCCGAGTACACTCTCAACTGACTGCGGCCGCTCTAAGAGGATTTGTTGTTGAATACAGTATTTTTGAAAATTAAAATACCGACTCCGATTACTCAGTGAGTTACTACTCAGATTTTGTTTTCAAGTATAAAAATTATTAAATACGTGTAGGTGTGCGTAATGAAGTGTTCATACATATAAGATAGTGATAACTACATTGTTGTTATGATGTTGAGAATGAACAAGTCACTTGGCAATTCCTCGTAAAGTCATCATCTCCTGAGGATGCTCCGGTGTCGGGGCGAAGCGTGCGTAGAAACTAAACTGCGGAAGGTCTGTATGGTGTGGAGTATAAAGATTGAAAAAGAAAAAAATGCACCGTACAGATTCTCTTGCGATAAATGTTCTATGTTCAAGCCTCGGGGCATTTCTAGTTGAAAATAAATCACCTGATACTACTTGTGTATGTCGAGCGTTTTATGTTTGACTCAGCCCATACCTCTTAACTTTCGAGGAAATCCTTTCCTTGATAGAATTTTCTTACATCCAATAAAGTTATAAGACGTCGATACCTACTTCATAAGGTGTATGTCACATCCTGTCCAAGGCGGACCCTTGTCACGTTTCTATTAAAAGAGTGTGGGTATGTCTCCATGACAGCTCTATTAAAACGTAACATATGTTACTTGCAAGCTAAATAAACTTCGACCTCCGAGATCCTACGAGACGATGTCTTTGATAGTTCCATAAAGCTTAAGATCGCTAATCTTTGGATAGACAAATATCTTCTGCATTACAGTAGCCAAAAATTTGAGTAAAATCTTAGCTCCGTTAAAAATAGTACATTTTATTTCATCGCGTTAAACAAGCTATCGGCTATTTTAACTAATTGTTTATGTTAATGCTAATAGTAAGCGGTGAAAGGTTACGACTTCGCCTTCACTTTCGGGGGGCTGAGTTCGAATCCCAGCAACGCACCTCTGAATTTTCTAAGTTATTTGCCTCGGTAATCTTCGCAACAAATATACAAAGTGTTTAATTATTTAAAAGAAATCATCTACATAGTGCTCCATAACAAAGAACAGTACGTAGTAAATTTCTGATTTTCGAAAATAGGCGGAAATTACTGTCACACCTCATTGAAATCGTAGTACCGACAATTTTTGACAGGAAAACCCAATCAATTCAACTCGTAAATCGAACTAGAACTTGAGATCTGTTGCCAAACATTTTAATCACTAGACCCAACGAGTGTCAGTATTAAAAAGTCGTAAAAATTTATGTTCCCTGTTTAATCTGTTTAAATGCACAACAAGCATTTTCAAAATTGGTATTTAAATTAAATATCCCGGAACAATACGTACGTAGAATGGGCATGCTCGCTTCGAATGAAATATTTATATTTTCCGTTCGGTTTGTACGGCTGTTGTGGATCAAAACGCTGTAAGTGCATTAGAACTTTCTTTTTTAGCTTGAGATTCCACGCCACCTGTGATAAGAGCACCTCTAAACAACAAACAATTACATTCATACATTATTGCTGTCATGCGCTGGGCTATAAAATTATCATTTTAAAATGAACACTCCGTTCGTAGCTAACATAGTTTACTTTGTTAGCTACGAAAGTAGTGTGCAAAAAAAATTTATAGTTCACAAAAAGTATGTCAAGAGTCTATTTCTCCTTTTATGCTGATATGTATATTTGAATACTTGCTAGAAATTAAAATTAAAGGGTAACTTCCCATGAATCCAGAATCTTGAAATTTGCAAGAAGTAACATGTAATACGTTGACCGTTAGTTCTACACACGTCACAAAAAAAAAAAATATGGACATTTTATAGGTTGAATAGTCTAAGAACAAAGTAAATAATGAACAATACGTTTCTTTCAATGTATTTAACCCTGGCCTCAGTGCGCTAGTATATAAACTTGGTCTTCTTTTAAATCTGTTAACAAAAATGAAAGCAATTTAAAATGTCGCTTACAGTCGTTAGAACTGAAGCAGTGTAAAAGGCTGTTTAAAATATGTATAAACGTGCCGTTTTATGCAATTGTGTCCCGTTCGGACGTTACGGCGTAATTGAGTAACAAACCGACGCGCTCCACTCGTTCCAATTGATATCGATTCTTTCGTTCGATCGCTAATTCGATTCTTCGATAGCTTAATCGAATTTGACAGCGCATTTACGATTGTGTATTCCATTTATTTATTTTATTCCATTCAATATTTATTTTTGAACTACCCACGTATAAGCGACGGGTGTTTTAAGTTTGACGTGAGGGCCTGTGTTTCTGTCTACGCCGTCGTAGCTACTGCAGGGTGATAACGTAGCTCCCTACAGGCTTTCTACAGGCGTAAATCTAGCGATCTCTGCTGTCAAACGTCACTTATGCATACAAAAAAAAAAAACTAACGGATGTAACTGATAAATCGAAAAGCCCATTTTAATACTGTTTCTTTTTTAAAATGGCAAATTACTCGAGAGTGTTCTTCACCATGTCACAGTGGCAGATTAAATAGTTTTTGACAATCCCCTTAACATTATTGATTTTTATTTTGTAGTAGTAAAGGGCTTAACTAGTAGAACAATATGTGTGTGTGTGTGTCTTTAAATTTTTATTATAGATACGTACTACAGGATAGCTATGGATGTTATATATTTGATTAAATGAACTCTTCCGTTTTATCATTACTCAATTGCAGTAGCCATGTGAAAGCGACAGTAACTGAAAAACGGCACAAAATACTCTGCAATCAACAGAATAAATCCCCAATACCCTACAATTCTTGGCCCCGTCCGGGAATCCACCCAAGGTCCTTGCGATCATTAGTTGGACATGCTAACCACTGGACGAGCCAGCATAAACTAATAGAATTATAAAAGGTTTTGTATTCTAATTAAGATTCTCCTTTTGTTTCAGGTATGTACCAGAATAAACATATTCGTATATTATGTTTTACCGTAACTCTTTCTAGAAAGGTAAATTATTTGTCACTATGATATAAAGAAAGGAGCCCTTGTCACAGAACCTTGAACTAAACTTGTGTCTTTATCTACCAGTCTGTTGGCACAGGTTTTCTCTCTTGTAAAAAACTGAAAATCTACAGCGTAAACACACCACGCTGCTCTAATGTAGGTTGGCGGGCTTTTACCGTTACTGCCTCATTTAAAGTAAGTTAAGTCAACGGTCGTGGCTATTATGACATGTGATAATAGTTGTTAAAGCCCACTGAACCGCATTGGAGTAGCGTGGTGGGTTTATGCTCTAATATAGTCACTCCTATGAGAGAGGATTTGCCCATTAGTGGGCCCAATATCGAACACAGGACTTCATGATCTGCAGTGGAACATTCTAGCTACTAGATCAACGAGGCAGTGCCCCGCACTCACCATTTATATGTTGAACCGTTGCATTCAACAGTTTAAGCTGTGAAATAACTGCAAAATTCAGAAGTACCCTCATAATTAAAGATGCTTAATTTATTATGCAGGAAGTTATCACGGCAACTAGATTGTCATCTGTGGTGCACCGCGCTCGTTAAAGTTTTAACCGGACTAGTGTGTACACGCGTACTGTGTTTTAGGGACAAGTCCAATTAAATTTAAATTTTAAACTGGTAAGGATACAGTAGCTTGCATGGTTTAAAGATCGTTTGATCTTTAGTTCAGATAACAGACATCACTTGTCGACCTCACAGGTCCCCTCGAAATTTGGGCAGTTATTTTTGATTTTTCTCTCATCTCATCTAGTGGAAGGCTAGTTACGTTACCGACACAGACGTGTGACATCGAAATGGACCTAGGCTGCACATGTTTGTAAATTTTATTTTCTAGCTGATGAAATAGTATTATGCATTTTTGAAGTTATTCTTCTTTTGGCGCGTTAGGGAAAAATGATGAGAGTAAATCTTTACGATGCGCATGCACACCGTCACAAAAAACCGACATCCTGAAGTTAGCTATAAGGTTTGAATTTTCAAAGTCTGTGGGCTCATTCCGGTGATATAATTGATTCAATTGTACAAAATCTCATTTTTTAATATTGAGTGATGGTTTTCCGATAACTAACTGTCTATTATTGTTCCAAATTTAAAAATGTTTATTATGCCCATTTCTTTAATTATGTAGAAATATTTTGTTTGTGATATTTAAATAAACTTTAACTAGATAGTGCGTTATAATAAACTTTCAATGTATAAAATATCTTTTTTCTATTGTTAGTGTAGTTTAGTAGTTTAGTGTGTTTTTTTCTACAAACGTAGAATAAGACGAAAGGTAAAATTTTTGAAAAGATTTTTATCTTGTTACGCCAAAGTATAACTTTTCACAGTGTACATAAGTACACACACGTTTTTTTTTAAATATTAAGTTAATTAATTGCACACGCAGATTCTATTTAGCTAGATTTTTACCCTTTTATAGTTTTCGGATTTGTCCCAAAAGATCTTAACACATGTCGACCCCACCCAGTGAGTGATATATGCCCGGGATAGGGTTTTAAATCTTTAAACTTAGACAAGTTGGAGCGCCGCTGTAACTAGTTCGCCCGCGGTATGATCATATGCACACCCGGTCCCGGGTTTTGAATAATTCCCACATACTTCTGGGATACGTAGATTTACTTGGGTTACTAATGTTCAACTTTGGTGGCTGCTCGCATATCGCTGGTTTAAATGCGCAACTGTGAAGGATTACTTAAAGTGGTTGATTCGGTAATTACGCGACTCATGATTCCAACATATTTCTGGCATACTTACTAAAATTATAAATGCGAAAATGTGTTTGTTTGTTTGTCCTTCCTTGTATGTGTGTGTATCTATTGAGAAGATACACATACATTGTCTCACGTACACAAGTAGAGGGGGTAGTTGGGGGTACGGGTTGGACGTGCGCCTGCACTCGTGACTGTAGTAGTGAGCCAGTGGATTGTAACTACCACCGGCCGTGTACCGGCCATTACAGCGTCCTAACTGAGAAGCCAATCAACTTTTTGGCATAGTCTTAGCTTGCTAAAGAACCTGGAGAGCGGTGCTGTGAAATTCATATATACACAAAAGCACTGCCTACCCAAAAACTACTGCATACCTTGCATTATGCCTACCCTGGTCAACAACCTGCTTACTGAGTCCCAAGGCTTTGGGTTCGATTTCCACAGCTGGAAAATGTTTGTGTGATGAACATGAATGTTTTTCAGTGTCTGGATGTTTATCTGTATATTATTCATAAAAATAACCATATCTTATTAACCATAACACAAGCTACGCTTACTTTGGGGCTGGATGGCGATGTGTGCATTGTCGTAGTTTATTTATTATTTAGTAAGCGTTGCCAGTGATTACTCACGGTTCTGAAACATGGGCGTTTACTATGGACCTCATAAGAAGGCTCAGAAACACTCACCGGTGGATTGAGACAGCTATATACAACGTGTAAATGGAAACTAAAATATTACTTTACAGTAGTATAGTTTTTTTAGATAGTTTTAACATAGTTTTAACAGAAAAAAAAAACAGATACATTCCTAACACTTAGGAATTTGATGTTACTTTTTGAGGGTACTTTTAGTCCCGGAAAACCAATACTAAAACAGCCTGTGTTACTGCACGCCCTTTAAAACTGTTTTGTAATAGAAGGTAGTAAAATCGCCCATACATCCACCACGCCCTTACGTTAAAAAAGAGCCTCTACAGCCTTCGAGGCACCTTTGATACGTTTCCTGACAACGGCATTAAGGGATCCTTGATTAAAGCGCGCCCTAAGCGGCCTCTCGACCGAATGACGTCACTTCCTCTCCCCGTATACGGCTACTCGAGGTTCCGTTGACTTTTTAATTACGCAATATGATTTTTCAACCGATTTTAGGGTAGGCGTTCTCTTACAAGCTTGTAATTCAAGGAACTTAAACTCTATAGCTTCAAAGTTGAGTAGTCGCTGAAAGGAAATCCTATGGCCATATTCACAGCTCTTACTACATCATCATCATAACTAACCCGTAACCGGCTCACTCCCCGTAGTGAGCCGGTTACACGGGTTACACGGGTTACACGGGTTCTCAGAATGATAATGGTTCAGGCCGTGGTTTACTGGCAAATTGCGTATTGGTAGACTTCACACGTCTTTGAGAACGTTATGGAGAAATCGCAAGCATGCATGTTTTCGCACTATGTTTTCCTTCACCGTTAAGACAACTGTTATATTAATTGGATCACGCTTTTATCTCCGAGAAGTTAGTTGTTTTCGCAAAAGTGTTTAAGAAATGGAAGACGTTATCGCTAGCTCTTAATCTAAGAAGTAATAACTCTACAGATTTAGTAGAACTACTACTGCAACGGAGATCGTATGACCACTTTTTAAGCTCTATCATCAGACCGGGTCAAGGTATTACAAAAAGTACTTTGTGGTGTGTTTGATTTTTTTTAATGATGTAAGACAGGCATTTATACCTTAAAAATATATATAAGCTATATCGATATTATAATACAATAATTATCTAAGCGTCTAGTTTAATTCTAAATTTAATTGGCTATTCAAGTGTAACCGCGAAAATGCAACGAATCGAAAATTCATAAATTCAAATTGGACGCAGATAATAAAAGCGCACATTCAAAAGCCTACTTTCGGAACGCGTTCATAACAGCGGTCAACGTTTGTTCCAAATTCAAATTTGCAAAATGGCCCATTCTCATTTGAGTCATTTCCAATTGAGCTCTCGACGAGTTAACACCGCTTATACGTGGAAGGGGAGTGCTATTGTTTGAATATGCAGTGTACACAGATTTTATAATAGCTCTAAGAGCCTGGCGCGATTAATAACCTGCTAATAAAACATAACACTTAACAGCGTTGTAATTTATGCAAAACTCTCTTGTCTAATGTTTTGATGAAATATTGAGAATAGTGAGTGTACGTGTGATACCGGTTTTACTCATTACATTTAAAGCATATGTATTCATTTTGGCTAAGAAGTTGTTTGTTGGTACATCTGTTGAGATAATGCGTTCTTCTGATGCGCACCGCTGGGATGTGGAACGCCCTACCGGCAACTGTGTTTTCTGTCACGTGTAACTTGAGTACCTTCAAGGCCAAAGTGAATAGGCTTTTTATAGGCAAGCGTGCTCCAACCATTGATGTCATCATTGCTTTCTAACGGGTATCATTGTCGTCAATCTTTAATAAAAAAAAAAAACCCCTGTGACGCTAAAAACAGTGTATTATATTTAAAGGAAACATGAGAACATTAAGTGGATATTGGTTTGTCATATGTGATGTGATTTTATGTGACGATGTCGCGTAGTAACAGATTTGGGGTATGGGCTTACAATAACTGCTATTTGTTTAAAATAAAGTTAGTTACAAAGTATCCCATGCCAATTTAAGACTGACTATAGCAGTTTAATAAATCAATGAAATCCGTTGCTACACTGCTGCGTGAAAGAAGGAACACGCATGAACATTTAGAATATTCTGTATGTATTCGGTAGGTTAACATCAAAAATGGGGGGATTCCCGGTGCTCAGTTACTTATCGCGGATTGGCCGTGTATCTAATGATACGTGTACACTGTCCGCCGGACGTTCTGTCTGAACGCTTTGGTTATTTATCATCATTTGATTAAAGTTTGTTACCGCCTCGTTGAAAGACTGCACTGATAACGTCGAACGCCCAGTGGTTATGACTTCGGCTTTACTTTCGGAGGGTCGAGTTCCCAGACTAACAGGGCACAGAATCCCAGCAAACGCACCATAACTATTCTAAGTAATTAAAATATCACTTGCTTTAACGGTGAAGGAAAAGATCGTAAAACCTGAATACTGGAGAGTTCTCCAATGTTCTCAAAGGCGTGTGAAGTCCACCACTCTGCACTGGGCTAGCGTGGTGGACTACGGCCTATACTATTCTCATTGCGGGAGGAGACCGTGTCCTGTAGTGGGCCGGTAACTGGTTGGTGTGATGACTGTCTCGTTAAAAAAAAACTAATTCCCTGGTGCAGTGGTGAGCGCTTTGGTTTTATATGTGCGAGGGATGGTTCGATTCCCAGCAGAGCCAATTCGGATATTTATAAATTCTGTATTTCCTTCCTTCCTTTTTCATTTCGTGATAGGATGCTAGCTAGCACCCAAAAAATAAAGACGCGCTGTCAAGCGTTTGAGAGTACGATGCCATTTAGAAACTTATTGTTTCTAATAAAAAATATTTATAACTGTCATACTTCTAACAGGTTAGCCCGCTTAAATTTAAAAAGTCAACAAACCCTCGGTTGCCCACTACGAGATAGTCTGCATAAAACAGTTTTAAGCTGCCAGCGAAAACCCCTTTACTTGAGACTCTCACAGACAACTGTACCACTCCGCTTTATCCCTCGACTGCGCCTCCTCCATAATGTTGAGGGGTTAATTTATGATGTGTAGGTTTCGGTCGTATTTACAGCGGTTTCGTTTTATGAACCATTATAATATAAGAATATTGTTTTTGCATTTTTTTTCTAATTGCATTTGTTCCGATCCCGGCACGCACCTTAGTTATGTGGATTGCATTGCATTCAGGATCCTCATTCAGCCATTATTTCATGCAGTGCAATTGTGTCCAAAAGTTGTGAAAACGCCTCGCGCACGTCTCAATGTACACCTGCGGAATGTTGCTAGCTCACAATTTTTTTCCGGTTTTCCCATTTTATGGTGAACGCTTATAATATATTACTAGCGGACCCGCGCGACTTCACCTGTGAATGAGCCGACTTAAAAAAATATTCGTATGTTGCCGCGGACTGTTTTATAGAACTTTAAAGAAGCACCAATTCCGTCAATTTCGATATACTTACCGTTCACGCATCGCACGCATCAGAATCTCTCAAAAAGGATATTTTTGCAGTTTTTGCCCGAGATTCCAATATAAATGAATCCTAGCTAGATCGATTTATCGCCCCCGAAACCCCCTGTATACTAAATTTCATGAAAATCGATAGAGCAGATTCCGAGATTCCAATTATATATATAAATACAACAGAAATAACAATATCGAATGAATTACAACTGAAATAACAATTTCGTTCTTGGTTTTTTTTTTTTTTAATTTATAACTATGACTTGTAGGGAGAAATGCGCGGCTGGTGGCAACCATAACGCCCCAATTTCACTAACAATTGACTCGAGCCCGCGGAGAGAATTATTGTCGCGATAATCACCCCCGCTTCCTCAAAAAGATGGCCGCCGTATTTTTTTCTGTTAATATTCCTTATTTTTCCCACCGACTGACTCCATGATTGTCCTGAATTGCTTTATATTGTGCGAAAATATAGCCTTGGTACTCAGCGATGCTATTGTTTTTTTTTTCTATTACTTTGATGTCGGCTAAATTAACGTCAGATGGTTATGATTATCCTCATTTTTAACTCCGCTACTGCTTTGTTTTTTAATGGTTATGTATTTGACTGGGTAACTATGAAATCAGGTATAATATACAACGTGGAACCGAATTATGAAATACTGTTGAAAGGTGCATAAGTATATTTCATAAGGAATCACATTGTAAAAATATTAAATCAAAAGAAGTTTATTTAATTTTCACATACAAACGAACTCAAAACAATCTAAATGTTTACTTATGACAACCCTATTCAAGAAAAAGACCGACACGTGCCCAGTACCTACGCTACGCGACGCACGCTTACATAATAAAGTGACAGGAGTCACTTGATTTTACTTTTGTATATGATGTCTTTCATTAAAAACAATGGTTTACACAAAAACTATTAGTGTTTCGGTCTCACAGATAACTCTCTGAGACAAGACAAGAATAAAGCCTCTGAAGAAGTATTTCGTTTTTCATACACGTTTACACGTTGTATATCCCAGATTGCACAATTGTGATGTATGAAAAATAACGGCGTATAATGACTGAATACGGTTTTATTGAATTAAATTAGTAGTAGAGCTTTTTGGACCTGTCTGTGTCTGCCACTAAGTAGCATTGTTGCAATGCCAATTCCACAGTGAAGGACGTGGTTGCGGGTGTTGACCAAGGTTCAAGACAGGACTCTAAGGTTGGCTGATAGAACATCTTTTAGCATTACTTAATTTGGAAGCCGATTTATGGTCGTGCATTTAAAAGAATGTGCGATGAAAAAATCTTTGTGTTTTTTAATACCTTTGGCCCTGAGACCAGCAACCCGTGTGTCTGTCCAGCATGGTGATTATGGGAAAACCCTACCGTCGGGAGAGACAAAGAGTCCAGCAGCAGGCTGTTATAGGCTCCTGACCCTGAGACTTTTACCCTGCAGTTGGCTGGGAATGAGTTTATAATGGTGATCATAATGAATGATAAAGTAAAGACTTAATTACAAAACTTTTCGTAGCTCGCAAGCTGCGCGCGGAACAATCGGACCAAGTTGTCAAGAAATCACCAGCCCGAAGCGAGCCAAGCCGACAATTATATAGAACTGACTTGAGGGAACTCCAGTCGAGGACGTGCTTCAATGTTCCAACTAGTTTTCTTTCAGGGGGAAACATTGATTAGTATTGTCATGCGATGTCATAGTCAGTAGACAATATCATACTTTTATTGCTGTATGATATTCGTTTGCTAATGCAAAAATAATGGGCAATAACAACTTCAATACAAGGTATAGATAGGTATACCTTTTTCAACATATGTAGATTCTCGAAAAATAAAATTAGGAATGGTAATTTTAAGTTGATAGCCGATGATATTAGTGAGACGGACTTCGGCTCTGCTTTAGGGAGGCCGAATCCAAATTCCAGCGATCACCACAAATGAGGTGCGTTCTGGGACTCGTACTCGGCCTCTCGAAAGTGAAGCCGCGATCCTAACTACTGGGCTATCACCCTTTCTAGTTCTAACTTTCTAAGCACAAGTAGTTTATAGTCAAGGTGAAACCTAAATAGTAATTTAACCTTAATCGCTGACAATGTTACTTGGTGGAAATCCAGTCAGGGACGAGTTCCAACAAATTTTCATTAGAAGGGAAACGGTGCCTAAATCTTATAATGGAGGGGTTTTAAAAGCCAGATTGGCATACCATCCGTTACCAGACTGGTATTACGCTATCTAACCGAAGTAATCTAATTATTTTCGCTCTACTAGGCCACGCGACCGCGCACTATTCAAAATCCACAAATTTCAGATGACACTTGTGCTGAAACTCGCGAAATTGTTAACTGAACAATCGCTAACGCTGCTGCGGGTAGTTTAAAATTACTGACGGAAACTTGTGTCTTAACTTGAAACAACTGTTGTTCACAGTTCCCATATTGAAATAATGTTTTTGATTCCACTGACGCGATTAATTCGAATGAGTTGAATTAACTTGTTCGTTATTTCGAATTTATTTTCGCAATGTTTATTGGATTTTTAATCAGAATTAGTTCACATTGTTATTTAATCGAATTCGTACATTGTCAAATTTAAATAACGCTGATAATACGGGTATACATGTTTATCAAAGTTAGACTGTGAAATATTATTAAGATAAGTAATATTGAGGCATTATTAATATTTACTACGTAGTTGCCCACGTTCTTCGTCCGCGTTTATTACTGATTTTTTTACAAATCCCGTAGGAACCGTAGGTTTTTCCCGGAATAAAAGCCTTTCTACTCTCCGTACTTCCAACTAACTATGCCACAAACAATTTAATCAGTTGCTTTTTTAGGGAGAGAAGGAAGGACAAACGAACAAAAATTTTTACGTTCCGTAAGCATTCCTTTATTCTAACCTCTAGGCGTCCAAGCCTCGAACGTCCGAGGTCTTCCCTGATTGTTGTTGTATTTTTTATCTCCCAACAAATCCCCGCGGGAAATAAGGCCTCGCATGCATTATTTATTTGACCGGCGCTGTTTGATGAATTAGCTGATACCTTTTGTTTTTGTTTATTTTGTTGGCATTAATCAAGCGGGATTCTTGTGTTTTAAGTTATGTAGAATCTCGTTGTGTACTAGCCGTTGTCTGCGACTTCGTCCGCGTTTATTATGTGTTTTTTTTTAATCCGGCAGAACTTGTTTTTAATCGTGATGACAAATATCTCATGGCCGTCTTCGGGATGCAATCTAATTTTACGCAAGATTTCCCCAGGATAACAAGCTTTTCCGGGATAAATATTATCCTTTGTCCATCTGGCGGACGCAAGCTTCGTGTGTGGCAATTCATAAAGATCGGTTTATAGGAAACAAACAAAGAGAAACGCTTCATATCTATAATACTAGTATGGATATGTAGAAAGCCTATTGATAAAATCAGCGTATTGTCTTGGCAAAGTGCAGAAAACTTTGTGGATGAAAACTGACTACCTATTTGCTTTTATATTATGATAACCAAGGTAACATTTGATTTACCTTTACATAAGTTTGAAGAATGTATCTCATCAATAATACATCCAGGTTAATATACTATTGATGTATTTCTTAGTGACAAAGTTGCTTGAAAGCAAGGTGCTCCGCTTTCATCATACACAAGATACACAGATACATTATGACCAAAATGTAATAATTATCTATAAAGCGCGCCAATCCTTATTGGAGCAGCTTCGTGGGTTCTCAAACCTTACATGAGGGCTCGGGCTCGGAATCACTATTAGGCGCTTGTTTATTTTATAATCTACCACCGGACAAGCACTTAAAGTGGAAGAAATTCTCTTGGTTACCTTTTGATATTGCCTTCTTTATCAAATTCCAAGTTGACTTGTGATTTTCTAAAGGTCACAAATAAGTTCCGTACTGGGTGTTATACGATAAATCAGAACCTCGATTCACGCTACATAGTGTTGCGGTCTCATTTTGTATTGGTCTTATATCAGTTTGCTTAGAAAGAAAATATATTTTTTTTTTTTAATGTTTGTTTAGTTCGATTGCAAATGCATTTCATCTTTTCATAACTACTTTAACTAAGACCGAAAGAAAGAAGAAGAGCGAACTTACTATGTTCAAGTAAACTTACAAAACAGCTATACTGATTCGTAGGAGCTTACTGGTTGGGGGCTTCGGCCGTGGCTAGTTAACCAATTTAGCTTTCAGGTACGTTGTCGCGTAGAAACCGATTAGGAATATGGCTTTAATATAACTGTCATCCGCCTAACGAGTTCCCATTTAAGACTGCACTTTTTATTCATTACAAACAAGCCCTTGTCTGTAATCTCACCCGGTGTGAAGGGATGCCTGTTAGGGCAGATATATTAAACCTGTATTGAAGAAATCATAGATACCCAAAAAGACCCTGCAGAAGATTTAACCCGGCACTGCCGCATAAAAGACCACAGAGCTCACCACTGCGCCTGGGAGGTTCTTCATTAAAGACAAACTTAAGTATTCGGCTACGAGTAACGTAGCAGCTGCGTTCTATGCTACGAAGCTTACTTTGCTACACAGTTCGCTGCGGTGGTTGTAGCCATTACGGCTACGCTCAGTGTAGCTATGTCCTACGATTTTCTCTACATCGGGAGCTGAATTAAAAATAGTCATGACTCTCTTTATTTCTTACACCTTTGCAAGACACAGCAAAATATAAATTTTTAAATTGCTTATAAAAATTACGGAATCGAAAGGGTTTGAACCCGCGTCTCTTATTGAATGCTGAAATTAGAATGTGCCTTTTTATGTTAGACTTATAGTGACTGTAGCGCAGTCTTGTAGAAACATTGTAGTTTCGAACTACTTTTCACACATCCATATTACAGTGAAACACTTTTTGAAACAAGATATGACACATTACTTTTTTATAATTTTTATTAAAAATGTTAAAATTGATATTTCTTCTAAGTTGAGGTAATACACTTATAATAAAAATTATAAAATTACAGCCAAGTATATTCTAAGACAACTAAATTTCACAAAAATATATCTAGCTATAAAGCAAATTCGGGACAAGTCGCGTCGTGCCGTTTATCGCGCTATGTGAATAAATGTACCTATTATGTTCATATATGGATCGCCCCGTCGCATGCCGCATTCTTGGTCGCCGCTCCATGTAGCATGCTTTGTCTATTTCCGGGAGCGAGTTGCTTCGGCAGTCCGCGGTTTTTTTTTTTTATTTTTTTTCTCTTCGGATTGTGTGTAGCTGATTAACCCTAATGATTTTAACAGCGTAACGCGGGCTTGTTGGCGAGCCTCGGGATGGGGCTCTGCCAGGAAGAGTTTGAACCCTAGGGCTCGAAGAAGTAAAGGGATCGTCGGCCTGAGGGCGCTTCATGTGAGGCCGAACCTCGGCTCAGGCGACGATTGAAGTGAAAGGGTTACGGACGGTGATTAGTCCGCACGTGATTGATTTGATCGTCAGGGTCGTGAAGTACTGCCGTATGTCATGGGCCAGCATGTTATGAGTGAGCGGAATAAGAGCATATTTTTTTATTTTAAATGAAAACTCTAGTCGAATAATATCATCGAAAGATATATTGGAAATAGGAGAGTGTGTAAGTTGAAACGAAATTATTATCGTATGATTGATACGATATCCTGTTTCGGCTGATGTTATTTATGACATAAATAAAAACATGAGAGCCGACTCTTATAAACATTATGTATTGGCTAAAATAAGTAAACAAAGACGAATGTGCAAGAATTTGACGTTATTGAAAAAAAAATCTTTTTGATAATCGTACCTAATGCCGTCTATTGACTAATGTTTTTAGTCTTTACAGGAAAAAAGGTTCAAGACTCATCAACTTAAAAGATAACCCTAAACCCAGCTAATACTCATCAGGCTTTAGCCGTTAAAAGTAGGTTTCAACATCCTACATGACTATGATTCTCTGTGATCTCCGACTCATATAAATATAAATCTATACAGTTATAACGAAAATAATTTAAAAAAAAAATCAAATATTCTGTCCCGTTTTTTAAAAATTCCGCGGGAACGGTTTGTTATGTCCCGAGATAATTGCACGCTATGCTCATCTCCAGGATGTAAGCACTTATCTATATTTCTATAATTATTATTGTTGAGTATTAGTAAGCAAAACTTCATAAAATATTTTTTTTAAAAACCTATGGTAAGGTGTCTGGATGCTATATCCAGAATGGTAGCTATATATATAATTTGTATATGTATATATGTGCCACGTTTCATCAAGATCGGTGCATTTATAGTTGAGTCAACCAAACGAAACACATATTCACTTAGTACCGATACATAAAACGTTAGATAATAAGAGTCGTTTTATCGGGATGAAGAGTTTTCTGTGAAATTTTATGAAAATTCGTAGCAAAGAAAGGGACCAAATTGCCCTTTTGATCGTTCGTAATGAAAAGAAACCCGTGCCACTCTCCGGTCCGTAAATAATTCAAAAAACTGCGTCAAGCCGTGCTAGAAATTGCTGCGTGACAAAGCAACACATTCAAATTTATAATATTAGTAGGGATGAAGTATGATTACGCCCGAGCGTGCCATCCCATCCCCACCCTATTGATTGTCACCCGTCAATCGATGTAGGTACCCACCTCGCCCGGTAGGTACGGATCGCGGCCCGGCACCGACATAGCGTGCAAATGGTTCCCGTTAAATTATTTATATGCAGCACAGCTCTCACGGCACGGGGTACAGTGTACTGTCACTGTACTCGTAGGTATTCTATATACCCTATGAGATCGAAACGAGGGTAATGTAACTTATTCGATATTCTTAGGTGATAATCCAGTAGATAGGATAACGACTTCACTTTCGGGGTGGCGAGTTCGAATCCCAGCACACACCTCTATCATTTCTAACTTATGTGCGTTTTAAGTAGGGTTAGGGCCAGCGTGGTGGAGGAAGGCCTTACCCCCTTATCATTGTGGGGGGAGACCAGTATCCTGGCCGGTAATGGGTTGATATTATGATGATGATGTCTGTCACGCCGTCCTTACGTAAACTGCAACAACTCTATTTCGCAGTCACAGACATTTATACATACTCATTAAAATGAGTTTTGGGTACCATTGTCTTCTCAGACAGCTTTCATGCATTTATTGCGAATCTTGTTTTTTTATTACAATATCGAGGTTTTATGATTTAATTGTTAAGATCAACAAGAACAGCTCGAGAGAGGTTTGTCCTACTTTTATTTAATCTCAGAAATTGAACCTTGTTATTTGCATACGCATATCGTTAGGATGCAAGAACAATCCACTGCGGCACGGCGAATTTTTTTTCCCGGGATTAAGGACAAAATGTTTATCTTCCCACAGTTTTATTCACTAGCCGAGCATGGGCGCACGGGTGGAAATAATATCCAATATACGTGTAATATCGAACGGGGGTAAACTTCTCCTTTTGTAGCAGGACAAGTACATTTAGTGGATATAATCGGGGGATAAAATTGTTGTTTCTTCCATGGACATGAGGTGAGATTGCAGTCAAAAGATAACTTGTAGTTTAACAAAAATTTAACAATGTGGTCAAACTTACTCTCTCACTTTTTCACGCTTTCCAATTTATTTCTAGAGTCAGTGTACCCCTGTTGAGCTTTTATTATATTATATTTAGGTTACTTTGTAAGCCAGTTGTTATTATAAGTGGTTAAACTAACCTTACTATTGTAACATGCTATTTTGCGGTAGGCGTTTGTGAATTGTGGCTAAACTGACAACTGTACAATTCGACCGCGGTCACAGAAACACAATGTCAGTTAATTATAATCAAAACATACAATTAACGAAGCTAAATTTTTAAACAAATACAATATAATTTGTACAGATATGGTAAAAAAAAAAACTCCTCAGTAGCGCATTTTCTCTCATTTTGAATACAGAGTTTGTCCGTAGAAGAACTGCTGCCAAGCAGCATTGCTGTGTTCCGGCCTAATCGTGGCCAAGTGCGTGGTTGCCGTGTAATTATAAAAAAAAAGAAACACCCGGCTAAATTTGTTGTGGGCTTCTTCTTAGACCAGGATGCGTTTGGAACCCTCGCAGCTTTAGTTTTAAGTTTACGAATGTGGTTATCGCCATCATCTCACTACCGTGTAATTCTTATGTACGCATCAAAAGCCACCTATGGGCCTACTTGAATAAAGATATTTTTGACTTTGACTTTGACTTTGAAATTACAGGTACAAGTAGCTTAACACCTACGCCTCAGGTTGATGGACACAGGGCAGCATTTTGTACGACTCGCACGCCCTGCGAAGTGTTGCTCTGTTTTAATGCAATGGTTTGTGGGTCATCTTCTTGGCCCGCCAATTATTATTAATAAAAAATTGGTTGTCTGTAAAGTCGACTTACTGACAATAGTTAAACGTGACAACGTCGTAAGAAAATACTGATGGAATGGTTGCATTTTTCAAAAGAAAATTTGAATTTTATTTGTTTGATAGATATTATCGTTGCTATAAACAATTGACACCACATTCAGTTTTCACTGCACTTCATCCTTGCCGAAAACATGTAAATGTATTATTGTATAGAAGCTGTCCACGCGGACGCATCGCTCACTCAAGTAGGAGAGAGACAGATGTCGAACGAGCGGAGGCCGGCATGATTTTTCGTGCGTGCAGCCGGCTGCATCGAATCCTAAGACGTTGTCACGTCAAAAAAAACAGGCTCAGTGACAGGGCCCCGTTGGCCCTCCGGTACGAAAACCTAAAAGTGATAAAACCCAAAATAAAGCCACGAACCTTATTAGCGATTATATTTGAAATTTCCCATTATAATATCCACGGGAAAACGTTTAAAATATATTTCTTATTTCGCGAATCAGTCAGGTTTGAAATTCAAAGTGGCGGTGGTGTGCGCCACATGAAAGGATATCCGTACAAAGGAGGTACCTATCAAAGGAAACTTTTTTTATTTCGGCTCATAAATGTCGCAATAATGCTCCGAAGCCACGCTGCTTTGGCTATAGTGTACACTGCGAGACAGAAATAGTGAACACCTAGTATTTTGTAACTACGAGTACAGTTATGGTATGAATATTTTCTGAGATTTAGTTCTATGCCAGTTTCAGCCTCGATTTTATTGTATTTTTTTACAAATTCGTAGTTATAATTTACTAGATTTTAATTTCACTGTAAAAAAAATTCAACAGTGCCGTCTGTGCATTATTGTTATGGTTTAAATTTTGATAAGTTTCTGTTAATTTGCTCGTTAATTATCTGATAAGGATCGATTTTTGTTGACGCCGAAAATATGTAATTTAATTTTTAAATTCTTATATGTAAAAAAATATATTTTTTATACCCTGTATATTCCTTTACCAGCTTCTGAAAGTTCCACCAGAATTGGTTCAGACGTTTTAAATTATCAGCAGTGAGCCTGATGTGCTTTTTAAAACGTGTTATTCAGATGTTATTCTACTGAATGTAGGGAAAATCTAGAATTTGATCCTGAATCTAAATTGATGTCTCCTTTTGATATTTATTAAACCTATTATAAAAATTATAAAAAACTTACGAAGAAACGTGGTACAACTTCTGAACACTTCCACGGACAGCGCCGTTCAAATGTCAGAGCGTGGAAAAACACTGCATAACAGTTCCGACTTTATGCCAAATTTATTTGTAAAGCCTTCTTGGAATCGCACCTGCCGTCAATTTTATGAGAATAAGGTGTATTTTTTTCTCACGGCACAATGGGTCCGCCCGTCTAAAGGTTTCCTGCCCGTCGGTTATATCAATCCTAACAATAAAGACCCTCGTTGCGACCCCATTACGACCTTCGCATGTCTGGGCGGCGTTATTACAAAAAATAACCCGACAATTATCATATTTTCTTTCCCCAAAACATCCAACGAAAAGCCTAATTAAAAATATGAGTTTTTATTTTGAATAATTTATCGTATTGAAATTTTCATGGCACTGATTTGTAGGTTGCGGGTTTGAGAGTTACGTGAGGTTACTATTGCAAACTTTTATTTTTTTTGCCAATTGCCAGTGAGGTCGTTAAGAAACAACAAGACAGCGTTGGTCGGCCTGTGCCCGTATGCCCGTTTTCACTAAACTAGGAATCGCGTAAATCAATGCCTGATGACCTACTCTTAGGTGATAACTAGTTTTAGTATTATTAGAGCTTTTTGTGACAGATGCATACATGGTAAGTGATGATGCTGTTTAAAATGGTAGCGGGCTAACCTGTTAGGGAGTTTGCCAGTCATATTTATATGTAGGTGAACTAGCCACGGTCGAAGCCTCCCGCTAGACCAGACCGGAGAAAACAGCGCAGCGCTCACCGCTAGTCGTCGTATGTAAATTTACATTAGTTTAATATTTTTTTTTAGTTTAGGTCGTAAAACTAAAAACTACCAAAAATTGAAATAGTATAAACATACTCGTACTTACGACGATCAGCGGTGAGCGAGCGTTGAGTTTTTGTTTTTCTTTAATTTATGTTTTCCAGGGAAAAAAACTAAAAATTAAACTAGTACACTAGTTACCAACTTACCTAGGACTTCAAACCTACCATTGCATTTCTTTTGTATTTGCATTTTTTGTTTAATTATGTTTTCTATGGTTCAATGGTGTTCGTTCGTTCATTCATTCATTCAGTGCTAAGCCAGAAAGGGATCGGGTACGAATAAAAAAAAACAATATATTTCCCGAGTTAGAACAAGTTAACTGTGCAAACGGCCCGCGGGTTGACGGGCGGTTACGATAAAGGATGTAGACGTTAAATAAAGTGTCCGTTATTGATTTATTTAACGCAGCGGTGGAAGCCACCCAGCGTTGTGGATGCAATATTTAAAGTTTTGCCGCTACATGCGGGCTTATTGCCTTCAGCCTTCAAGCGTCAGATATACCTATGAATATTATAAATGCTAAATCGGCTTTTCTCTTTTTATTCCAGTACGGGGTGTACTGGAATAAAAAGAGAAAAGCCGAAAACGTTCCACTGCCTAGTTGACCTCTAGGTTCAAAGTCAAAGTCAAAGTCAAATATGTGTTTATTCAAATAGGCACATAGATGGCACGTTTGATGCGTACATTACATGTAAAATATGACATAGGAGTGTGTTGATGGCGATAAATAAATTCGTCAACTTCAAACTAAAGCTACGAGGGTTCCTATGAAGAAGCCCACAACAAACTTAGCCGGTTGTTATATATTTTTTGTTATCACCATCTCACATTGTCCTTTAAAAAATAATTAAAGAAGCAACCTGGTTAGAGCAATAATTTACACCCAAGCATTTTTATCGTTGACGTAGTCCTTAATACTATAATAGGACTTTTCTATAAGCTTACGTTAAATACAAACTTTGAACATCTCCAATATATGAACTGGTAATTTATTGTAAAATTGTATCCAATTTCCTTTAAATGAAAAAGTTAGTATGCTCAACTACGGATTACGAGTTCCTGGGTCGGGTCAAATGATATAAGGTTCTGGGTCATCATATCGACCCATTACCGGCCCGCTACAGAGCACGGGACTCCTCCCAAAATGAGAAGGGGTTAATGCCGTAGTCCACCACGCTAGCCCAGTGCGGATTGGTGTACTCCACACACCGTTGAGAACATTATGTAGAACTTTCAGGCATGCAGGTTTTCCTTCACCGTCAAGTGATATATTCAATTAAACAAAACGCACATAACTTACAAAACTTAGAGGTGCTTGCTAGGATTCGAACTCGGCCCCCCGAAAGTGAAGTCGAGCTCCTACCCACTGAGCTATCACCGCTTCAGTAGCTTGGTATTATCTATAAAGGAATCGTCGGCACCACCACGGCGTTAGTCAGTTAAAGTTGGCGGTGTCAGCGTGCCTCGGAAAGCACGTAAAGATGCCGGTCCCGTTTCTTAATTATCACTTGAATTGTCATAATACTCTCTGAAATGAAATGAAATGAGCGGATAATGATTCTACTACAAATTAGACCTTGCAATCTCAATAGGTGGACAAACATGCAAACTATGCTATGACAAATGTTTGATATTCCCGTAAGTTTTCGCGTAGTAAAAAGTACCTGTGGCCGGATGCAGACTATCTTTCTAGGTTTTTAAGATCGGTGCAATATATTTTAGTATCATTTAGCTAAACATAGTTTGTTTTTTTTTAATAGATAAATAAATATACTACGTAGCTTGTGTTATGGGTACTAAGATAACTGATGAGTATTTTTTATGAATAGTATACATAAATACTTATAATATATAGATAACATTCATGTTCATCACACAAATATTTTCCAGTTGTGGGAATCGAACCCACGGCCTTGGACTCAGAAAGCAGGGTCGCTGCCAACTGCGCCAATCGGCCGTCGATAATAATTTCCACATAAACTTAAATAACTTTTCCATAGACGCGACTCACAAATTTAATACAGAGATATCCATTGCTGAGCTTGGCAGAGTTCGGGTACAGATAAAAAACAATATATCTCCCGAGTTACAACAAGTTAACTGAGCAAACGGCCCGCGGTCAGACGGGCCGTTACGATAAAGACTTTTAATAAAGTGCCCGATACTGATTTATTGACCGCAGCATTCCGGTCGAGCCGTGTCGCTGTGATATTTAAAGTTTTACCGCTACATGCGGCTTATTGCTTTTAGCTTATATACTTCAGCTATAGCTACTTTGTTAGTTTGTTTCTTTTAATTCCCATTGAAATCGTTAGTATTTTTTTTCAAGTTTGAGATTAGTTCGCGGTAGTTTTTAATGTACTAAGCAGATTGTCCACCTGGTGGTAAGTGGGCATGCAAAAAAAACACATCTTACAAAGTGCCGCGCTGTATTCATCAACCTTAAGCGTAGGTGTTTAGCCTCATGTGCCTGTAGTTACACAAGCAACCACGCCCTTCACCGAATGCTGCTTAACGGCATTAATAAGCATGGCGGTAGTAATTTCTCGGACGAGCTGTCGCGAAAAGTTCTACTACTACCATAAACGAAAATTCGGTATTTTTGTTATGGATGCAGTGATATTTCTTTGCGAGTCAAACATACAATCGAATGAAAAAAATAATTATAGAATTTTACTTACAAGTCTACTGCTAATCTACGCAGTGCAGACCCCGCTTTATGAATTTGAAACTTGGTTTGTCGGTTCATTTGTTTGTTTGTTTGTTACCTTTGTTCAACTCGACCACTGCGCCGACTTTGTGAGCTACACGTGTGCCAAATTGCATTATTTGGCACATTAATAGCTGGAATCCTGGAAACATTCCCGGGGTATTTTAAATCCATTGTTGTTATGCACCGATCTTTGTGAGAACTTACATAGAGATAGCTTTGCTAGAGGGGACAGATATAGAATACCTTTTAGTGCGGGAAAATAAACTGTTCTAACCAACCAACCAAGGCGGAATAAGTCACGGTCTAAATAAAGCTACGAATAATATATAAGGTTAGGATTCGGCCATGGCTCGTTACGTCCCGTAAGCTAAATAAAATATACTAAACTAGCTTTTGCTCGCGGCTTTGCTCACGTTAAGTAAATTTTTTTTGTTTTGGAAAATTTTAACTACAGAAGTTAAAGAAATGTCTTGCTTAAAAAATCAGAAACTTCATCCCCTATTTGATGTCTTTGGAGTTGGAATTTTAAAATATGTGAAAAACGTATTTCTTTATTTTTGAGCGAAAACCTTCAATCAAAGTTTCATTGAATTAACTTGAAAAATAAATTGATAAATGTAGGATTTTATACAAACTTTTATCCCCCATTTAACCCTCTTTGGGGTGGAATTTTCAAAAATCCTTGCTTAGCGGATGCCTACGTTGTAATAACTATGTGTGTGCAAAATTTCAGCCCGATTCGTCAAGTGGATAGAGCTGTACGTTGATAGATCAGTCAGTCAGTCAGTCACCTTTGCCTTTTATAGATTGACTATATCTATATTTATTGTCGTAGTCATATAGCCCCAAAGTAAGCTTTTGTAATGGGTACTAAGAAAGCTGATAAATATTTTTGTGAATATGATACACAAATAATTATACGGATAAACACCCAGTCCTTGAAATCATTCATGTTCATTCTACACACGTTTGCTGTTGTGGGAATCGAACCCACGGCCTTGGACTCAGAAGCAGGGTTTCTGCCCACCGCGTCCGTGGAGGAGTTTGTGGTTGCAGCCAAGAGTTTACTCGCAGTGGAATAAAAAAAAATAACCGATATCATTGTCTTTTCTACACAATATTTCAAAGAAAGACTTTAAATTTCTCACCAAAGATGAATAAATACGTTTTACCCCCAAAGAGTTCCAAAGTTGGATATCTCGTATCCCACAGTTTTAATGGGGCCGATACGGGACGGAACTTTTCAAATTTCATCCCTTCTAAGTACATTAGTTTTCGAACTTCGAAAGTAGCTTTTTGCTCACTCTTGTCGGTTCGGCCATGCCTGTTTCATATTTGACACACGAAAAAATTACATCGGCGTAGATAGGTCCGTTGGTTCTGTTGGTTGGTTGGTTGGTGAAGACCTATGACATACAAATTATGTAAAGCTTAATTTGTTTTATTCCACGAAAACCGGAAAATCTATATAGTGCAACTTTAAATTTCTTCAATATCTTTTATTGTTATTTTACTCCACACCAAACACACTCATTGCGTAGAGAACACATTCACAAAATGTATTCTCTACGCACGTTTTGCTCAGACACAGGCCCAGATGTTATTTATAAGCATACGAGGAAAAACACAGCTGCGTGTAAGTGAGTGAGAGAGTGTGATTATGAGTGTTTTGATTCCATTTTTTCAATGAGGCATCACCGCAATAAAAAATCTGATCAATCCAATCTAAAAGCTTACGCGCAGTAGTGTAAACGTTTCAATTTGAATCAGCGCATCGAAATATAGGTATACGAGTGCGGATGGAAAAAAATAAAAAAAAAAAACAAATTCGAACTGATACTTGACCCAATTGCAGCGCCGGTGAGTACTTAGCTTCATATAGACTTGTGGAATTAATCTCGACCCCTTACGCCTCTGTGGAAACGAGGGAATGGTGTATCGGGAGCTTAGGCATCTGTGGTATCAATGCTTTCGTTTGATTTTTTAATTATTTTCCACTACAGGTTAATTAAGGTTATTTATGATGCAGTCTAGGATGGTAGCTAACTTGCTAGGGAGTGTGGTAGTCATACACCCTAATCGGTTGCTACGCGACATCGCACCTGAACGTTAAATAGCTTAGCGGCACGTCTTTGTCAGAAGGGTGGTTACTAGCCACGACCAAAGCCTCCCACCAGACCAGACCAGAAATATATATCAATACTGTCTATAAATACTTCCTTCTCTAATTCTACTATCCTATCCTATTAAAATTATAAATGGTGAAGTTTCTGACGATGGATGGATGAATGTGTATTATTCTCTCACGTAAACAAAACGGAATTGAAATAATGAATGAATATACTTTTTTATACCACACAAAAAGGACATCAAATTGAAAGCGATATCAAAACAGCGTATCTCTTCCATGCAACCAATACATATATACATATATTAGTTGATTTTTTTTACATATTTATACATCTTTAAGTTAATTTATTTATTTATATTTTGTTTTCATGTCATTTAAACAATAGCAGACGCTCTTGCATCAATACATCTCACATGTGTTTATGTTACATCCTTGTTACGTTCAATATTCGTAATGCAACGCAAAACGTATACTGTATACCCGATAAATACTTACTCCGATACAAATTGTTTAGGAGTAGAGTTTAATAGTTTAGAGTTACACGGGACAGCGATTTTACTTTGTTTTTTCTATCCAATCCACAAATATTTGGTAGCTTAATAATAATTGTCATATATTTCCAAAGAAACACAAGGACATATAAAATGAAACCTTGTGTAACTGACGATGGTTAAAGTTTGTATGAAAGACTGTTATCTATCAAGTTGTATTGTGAGTCGCCATGAAAGCTTTGTATTTCGGCTCTTAAAATTGAATAAAGAAAAACATTTATCACAGTTTTTGGAAATTCTACCCCCCCATGAGTTAAATATTGAATGAAATATGTCGAAAAAATCAACGCACAATCAATACCGCTGGTTTAGAGAAATGAATTTTGGAGGATGTTTTGTTTATGAGAATACATTGATGTTTTTGTCTCAATTCATTGCACATGTGTTTTATGTTACATCATTGACTCTCCTAGTTACGTTCAATATTCGTAATGCGACGCAAAAAGTATAAATACTTGATACATAATACAGAGAGCGGCCCCGCGTAGCGTACAACGGCTTAATTAGCGATTAAATTATAAGCGACAGCGATTTTCTCAATAAACGATTTGAAGCTTAACTTATGAAATATCGTGGTTTTTCGACCATGTTACTTTTTTGTATGGCTCGGCTTCAGCTGTGGCTAGTTACCACCCTAGCGACAAAGATAGGTCGCTAAGCGGTAAAGCGTTTCGGTACTATGTCGCGTAGAAACCTATTAAGGGTATGGGTTTAATATAACTGCTGAACCCCGTAGCTAGCACCGGTACACGCCCGGTAGCACGCTACCATCTTAGACTGCATCATCACTTACAATCAGGTGGGATTGCAGTCAAGGGCTATCTTGTTGGGAATTAAAAAAAAACTGGTTCTTAATATCTACAAATTACAAATAATTATCGCCTACTTTCGCCTTCACATCTTAAGGAGTGAGAGAAGAGGGAGAATATCGCCACGTGATCAAATCTGGTGAAGGAGATCCGTAGAAGAACCAGAGTTACCGACATGGCACTTAGCTCGGAAAAGCGATGGACGTTGGGGTCCCAAGATATGTCTTGTAGATATAAGCCTTTCTTTTCCCACATGTATTAGTGTTTGTTAACATAATTTCTGTTTCTAACTTGCTTACTTTTAATGCGAAAGTGTGTTTGTTTTCCCTTTTCGCAATAACTAAGCAACAAATCAACTTGATTTTGGCATATAGTTAGTTAAAAAGACGGATAGTAACATATACTACTTTATATCTCAAGAAAACGAACGGATTTGTTAATTTTGATTGAAAAACTCAGGGAACAGCTCTAATAATTTTGTGAAGTATAAAATAAAACACATTATATAAATAAATAAATAAATATACTACGACAATACACACATCGCCACCTAGCCCCAAAGTAAGCGTAGCTTGTGTTATGGGTACTAAGATGACTGATGAATATTTTTATGAATTATATATACATAAATACTTAGAAAATACATATAAACACCCAGACACTGAAAAACACTTAATGCTCATCACACAAACATTTTCCAGTTGTGGGAATCGAACCCACGACCTTGGACTCAGAAAGCAGGGTCGCTGCCCACTGCGCCAGTCGGCCGTCAAAAAATTTAACACACATTAAAATACATATCAAAGTATACAATATTCTGTTGCATGGTGGAATTTAAATATCTATTAAATTGGACCATACAACAAAATGTGGTTTTTGCCATTTGGAGTGCAAACTTTCACCAGTGCGTTCTTCTTCCCACGTGGTCTGCTACAGTATATTTCCCTAACTCTGCAACCGATTCAAACCTCTAAGGCATATAATAATAAGGATCATACAGACTGCAAAATAAGTTTGTAATTATACAAACCAGTAATTAATATGGTGTAGGATTATAGGTCTTATTGCTATTGGTTTAGGAGTTAAAGTTATTAGTGTAACACGTTTTGTTCCAATACGGAAGGCACTCTTGTTGTTTACGTAAATGACAGATGAGTATTGTTTAATTAGTTTGAGTACTTGCGGTTTGGAAATTTCTGATTATTTACTACTTTTGTTTGTTTATTTATAGTTGGAAATAAAATATTGTCGCTTCTTTAATTATAGATCACTTTGATATGAATTTTGTTTTACGAATAATTTGTTTGTATCTTTTCAGGTAAGTTGCAGGTTGTCAAAACTTTTCTCATTTAGATGGAACTGCACTAGGTAAACATATTTCGTAATAAAAACATTGAGGGTAACGCTGGGTGCTCTACTAGGACCTCTGATATTTAGTCTATATATCAAAGGCTGATGTGCTAAATCTATTGATATTAGTAACCAATTACTGGTTTAATTATACACATTTTAAAAACATATTATTTATATATATAAAAAAATCCGCTATAGCTAAAAAAATAATAAGGACAACGTGTATATGAATAGTAAGCACATAGAATGTTTTGGATTCGTTTGCATGGAAATATAATAATGTTTCTTTTGATTTAATATTTTTACTGGGTTATTCCTTTTATATATGATATATACATATGATCCCTTCCACAGTATTTCGTAATTCCGTTATACGTTGTATATTGGGACAATATTTTTTTTAAATAGTGTAGATCCAAATTACGAGTAGTCTTCTACTGTAATGTAATTAAACGCTTAGCCAATGAGCACGAATACCTATGCTTTGGAGTTCACGATCACCCCAATTACGTTAAAAAGAGCGACAGACTACCTAATCGGTCTAATTCGGTGAGCAATCCAATTATTGGTTAATGGTACGCCGGCGAGGCCGAATTATAGTGAATGTATCTTAAAGTCTAAACTTAAAGGTATGGTTAACTATTCTCAAACAAAAGTTTAGTTAAAAAAAAATGAAAAATAAAAAGTTTCAATCACCTGAAACATGTACTAAAAAATCTGTATAATGTATTAAAAAATTAAAAACTCCTATAAAAATGTTCTTTAAGGTGTAAAGTGTAAAACGTAAAACCTCATAAAAGTAAACATAATACAGGTTAGAAATAGCATAAAAAACGTACGTTTCGTGTATCCGTGAAATATTTCAGTTGACTTATTTTAAATCTCTCTTTTAAATATCGTGGATATTAACCCATGTAAGATCTTTAGGATGCTAGCTAGAGTTACCAACCAAGATAAAGTAGCTGCTATAGTTATGTATGAGTTAAATTTGTTTTATGGCAAATTTACCTATTTCGTGGTGTAATTTCATATCCACCGAGATACAAATAAGCTTGCTTGGGCCTGCCCGAGAATAATACGTGATCGATTTTATACGATATACGGTGAAATTTATTTTTTTTATATTTACATCAATAAACTCGGATACACAACAAATAAAAAGTACATTATGGTATGCAACTTTTGAAGAACTTTAAAATACTAGAAATTGCCAAATAAAGTTTAATGGTTGTTTAGTTAGGACGTAAAAGAAGGATAAACAAAGAACACACTCGCATGTATAATATTTGTAAAGGTATAGATATTCTTTTTTTTTTTTTTTACAAAAATTTACCTAAAAGGTAGATCGAAGATTTTTTGTATGAACGAATTTCAATTTAAATGGTACATGTTTGGTGGGAACGATGCAACGGAAACAAGCGGTCCATGGAGAGTTTCACGGCTCATCGGGCGGAGCGATCCCGGGGTCGGAAAGTGAGCGACTCGCCGTTTTAAGGTTAACAGAAATGATTTTCATGGCCTACGCTTATACGAGTATGCTTAGGAATTGAAATTCATCGGCCGTTGAGAATAGACACGAGATTTATACAAGTCATGCGTATCTGTTATCAACTTTTTTTTTTTTAAATTTATTATAACATAATCTACACATAATACAAAAGAAAATCAATTAACATTCAATATCCACAAGCTGATGCCTGCGTTCTCCGCGTCTGCGTTTATTACGGTATTTTATTAACTCCGCAGAAACCGTTTTTTCTTCCTGGGATAAAAAGTAAACTATGTTTCTTTCCATCCTATCTCTATTCCAAAAATCCTCACCACCAGTCGCGTTCATTGAGGGTATGCACAGGGTATGCACCAAGTAAGCAGATGATATACAATGAAAAATATCTCCAGTATGTGTTATAAAAAACTTAAGGATCGGAATTGTAAAAACTATAAAATGCCTATTGGTATATATATGGGTCGCAGGGAAAAGAAAAGACGTGTGCACTGTTCGACTGTCTGCTTTATATTGAATAAATTCAGAATAACATTTTACAAGAAACGAACAGAAAACAATGGGAAAGTAAATGACATAAAGGTAGGAGTGAGTGTAGGAATGAATCATAGCCACAGACAACACAGACTATTGCACCAAAGACTTGTATTTTTAGTATATTCCTACAATGCCTACTCTTAATTTTCTATAACTCGTACTGGAGTATTTCTTTCATTTTATATTATCTGCATACCCTCTATGCACGCCACTGCTCACCACTTGGTTAACCCTACGCTATCTATACGCGTTTGTATTCGACAGTTTACGTCACATAAGCCACGTGCGGTACGAAGCGGTGATAGTTCAGTGGATAGGACTCCGACATCACTTACGGGGCGCGGAATTCGCGCACGCACCTCTAACTTTTCTAAGTTATTTGCGTACCAAGCAATTAAAATATCACTGGCTCCAACGGTGAATGAATCGTAAGAAATCCTGCAAAGTCTGAGCGTTCTTAAAGACGAGAGGATTACACCGCACTTCGGCCAGCGTGGTGGGCCTTAGTTCCTTCTCATTGTGGGAGGAGGCCCGTGCCCTGTATTGGGCCGGTGGTAATGAATTGACATAATGATAATGCTGAAGTTTACGTGTGTAGGTATTATGCTTGTGTCGATCTTTTATCCTAAAATAATAGGGTTGTCATAAGTAAACACTTGGAATGTATTGAATTCGTTTGCATGGAAAAATAAATATACCTACTTCTTTTGATTTAATATTCTTACATGGTGATTCCTTATGAAATGTACGTATGCATCCTTCAATATTATTTCGTTATTGGGTTACACGTTGTATTAACGCATTTAAACATACGTTTAAGTATGAGTGCAAGTAGTTTCTACGCACCCCAACAAATCCAGTTCCCATCAGTGGATATTGAACCGTGTTACGTTTCGCCTTCATTTGCATACACCGTGTTACATTTACTAGCACCCGTGCCTAAGCTTAATTCAAACTGTATGTTAATTTGCACTCCGAATGAAAGCTCAGTCGACAGTTACACGGCACTTTGGATAAACCACTTGTTCTCAACTCCCTTTAGTTAACGTTTGAACAGGTCTTTGAAACCCGTAAATTTTTTCTTACTGAGTATATTTTGAGGACTGAACTGGTAATAGCATTGTCGGCGGTGAAATACTCTTAGTAGGTTAGAATTTGAAAACCGTATCAGGGAACGAAATGCAATTACCGGTAAATGAACGGTTTCTTTGTGTGTGCATTGGCTGGGTTGATTGACTGCTAGTATTCGATCTCGTCTCGAGAAACGTGGCGGGAAGTATACGAACGATGGCGCGTGGGTTTTTTTTATTTCTTTGTTTCTTTGTGCGGTTGAAGAGCGATTTGATATACCATTCCAAAATCCAGACCAAAAAGCATCTGGCAACTTTTATGCTCACAAAAAACAATGCTGAGATTCTACTTAAAGCAAATTAAATTAAAACTTAAGCAAAATTGTGTTATATGTTAACTAATTCCGTATAAAACCGAATACGTCTTTCATTCGTCTTGGTAATGTAAAAAAGAATGACACATTTTGTAAAGAAGGGGAAGCTACAACGGAAATCTCATCTGCCGAGGATCAAACTACTTTTTAGACCACAGCGCTCACTATTGCGCCAGCGAGGTCGTTGTCATGTTCGAAGACGAAAATTTAGTAACCCAAATTTTTAATATGTGCAGGTAACGTTTAGCAAACTCACCCGATTCAGCTGAGCGCTGATTTTGTATTTCAGTCTATCCACTTTTGTATTGATAAAGGTTTTAGTTGATTTTTCATTTGCAGCTTTACTCTGATTGCTTTGTAGGAGAATTGTTTTTGTAAAACTCAATTTTAACTTGGCGAGTCTGTCTGTACACAATACAAATGGTATTTTGCGAGTATCGACTTTGATATCAGAATTAAGTTTTAGCTTTACTTGCTATAATCTGCGAAGAGCAGAAGAAGAATCTGTATGGTGTAATTTATAAAATCTTTAATCTTTACTACACCACACGGAACAGATCCTACGCAAGTTTCGCTCCGACACCGTAGCATCCTCAGGAGATGATGACTTTACAGTAAACAATCAAAGAATCATTTTATAGCTTAGTTTTGAGTGTATACCCTTTTGATCTTTCGCATTCTGATTATAATCATCGAATCGTATTCTTCACTCGTATTCTACGCGATCGAATCAGAAATGTGGAGATTCGTAGAAGAACCAGAGTTACCGTTACTCGTAGCTCAACGAGTTGCGAAGCTGAAGTGGCAATGGGCCGGGCACATAGTACGGAGAAAGGATGGACGTTGGGGTCCCAAGGTGCTGGAATGGCAGCCCCGAACTGGTAAGCGCAGCGTTGGTCGGCCCCCAACGAGGTGGACAGACGACATTAAGCGCGTCGCAGGTAGCCGCTGGATCCAAGGGGCTCAGAACCGTGGAACTTGGAACTCCCTACAAAAGACCTATGTCCAGCAGTGGACGTCTATCGGTTGATGTGATGATGATGATGATGATAATTCTTCACCTCTAAGTTCTAACTTGTATAAGTTAAGTGCGTTTTAACATCGTGAGTAAATTTGCATGCCTGAGAGTTCTCCATAATGTTCTCAAAACCGTTTAAGAGTCAACCAATCCGCACTGGGCCAGCGTGGTGGACTATGGCCTAAACCTAGTCATTGTGGGAGGAGGCACGTGCTCTGTAGTAGGCCGGTCATGGGTCGATATGATGATGATGATGATTATTCGATAACTATTCCATATTGTTTCTTGAAGCGGTCATAGCTTACTAAGCTTCCACCGCTTCGGCTAGTACTTCGGCTTCATCTTTCGAGGCCGAGATCGAATCTGAGTCTCTAACTTTTCTAAGTTACACGCGTTTTAGTCAACTAAAATATAACGGTGATGGAAAATATCGTAAAGTAACCTGCATGCCTGAGAGTTCTCCATAAGAGTTTCAAGGGCGTTAAAGTTCCAAGATTAGTAGATCTGGGGTATAATGGGGGCTAGCGTGGTATACAACGGCCTTAAGCCTTCTCAGGCTAAAGATGATTTTTCCATAAACTTTTATTTCTTGATTACCCGTAAACTCTGGATTTACGAAACTCCCTCTGTAAAGTATCAAAATTACTTAGCAATATATAAACTCAGCGTGGCGTGGATAAATAACAAGTATCAAGAATTTTGTCATCAACAAACTCTTAAAATGTCCTCCCACCCCATTCCTTATCTCCCCGGTACAGTGTGTCTGATGAAAAATTATCCCGCGTCGAGTTTCTTGCAGATGTTTTGACGGTACTTATAGATTATGTAAACTCTGGACTGATTGGTCGATGAGTTTGAGGATTCGCGTGATTTTCCGCTACAAATTTGAATCTATTATATACTAATAAAAAAGTTGCGAATATCCTTGCTAATTTAATTCATTTTTGTTTGTTCGTCCTTCCTGCAAGCCCCTAACTAAGCAACCAATTGACTTGATTTTTGGCATAAAGTTAGTTGAAGGACGGAGAGTAGTACTAGTAAGTAGACTAGGGAAAAGTTCTGAAAATAAAAATTCCTTCGAGGGTAAATTTAGAAATAATAAATTCCTACATTGCCCATGCCGGGCAAAGTTTGACAACCTCTCTGGCGTAGTGGTAATAAGGTGGTTACCTTATTACCACTACGCCAGAGAGGTTGTCAAACTTGTCCATATCCGATCTAGACATTTCCATAGTGGTCCGATAAATGAACACTTATAATTATTTTTGTATCACTCATGCGGGGAAAGTAATATCTTGACGCTTGCTGTTGCGGTTGAAAAAGAACCGATTGCCCATTTTAAAATTTGACACTCAAATTATTCTTGGCACACGCAAATTTTTTGACGCGTCTGACAGTTTAATTTAATAAATAAAATTGTAATTAAATTAAAATTAGTTTAAAAACTTTCCCCGCATGACTAATACAAAATAGTATGTGCAACAAGTGCGACATCGATTACCCACTCAAGCGAGTGACCGCACTCGCTTCTCTCGTGCGTTCAACTTCGCTTTCGTGGGCAATCGACAACTTGTCGCACTTGTTGCACAATATACTATTAGGATTAAACTAATTAAATTATTTTTGGAATTAATCAGAAAAATCCTACTATAATATTAAGGATTACTTAAACAATAAAAAAGCTTGGGTGTGCTCTAGATTCATAGCTTAATATAAATTTACTGTGAAATGGTGATATCAAAAAAATATTTACCCGGCTAAGTTTGTTGTGGGCTCCAGCAGGGCTGGCACGGGGAGACAAAAATTATATCCCCGATTATATCCCCTGACAAGGGATATAATAAACGGGTCCGCATTCTAAAGCACAGGAATATGGAATAGGAGAAGTTTACCCTCGTTTGTTATTTACACATATATTATGTGGACATTATTTACAACTCTGTAAACATAAATGTATGAACGCTTCATAAGTGCCTGTGGTAGGCCTACATGAATAAAGAAATTTTGAATTTGAATTTGATTAGTCGAAGAGTTGGGCAACAAGTTGCCTGATTTGTTTGGGGAGAATTTATACGTGTTCGGAATTCGCCTTGATTGAGAACGAAGTTTTGTAAAACTCCAAAAGTTTTCGATGAATAAAATAAGCCAGTGATAGTTTTAGAAACTTTTCAAATTAGGTTTACTCCAGTTTAAATTATTCAGTGGGCGTAAGGAACTAGGTTCGTATCCGGTATATATTTGTTTGTATTCAGGAGAGCCGGTTTGGTTAAGGTTCGATTCGACTTTATATTTAAATAAACCTGCATTAGGTTTGAGTAAGATGGTGGGTAAAATTGACATTTCCATTTGTGGTATTAAATTTTACTTTTTTTTTTTAACCCCCACTAGTTAAGTTTAAGCTATAGCGCAGAGCTCTGCGCTAGGAAGGTTTTTATCCACTTCCAGCACGATCAAATTCCACTACAAGTTAATGGTGCTGTCTAAGATGGCAGCGGGCTAACCTGTTAAGGGAATGGCAGTTATATTAAACCCAAACCCCTACTCGCTTTCCACGCGGTTTCGTACTGGAACGCTAAATCCAACTGGACCCGGCCGAAACCTTCTGCCAGAGTAGACGGGGAAGATAAATAAATTATTAATTATCAAATTACCCCGGCAAGGAACTTGGAACTTGTGACTTAAATTTTCCCAGCGCTCGTCAGCTGCTCCACAGTGGTAATAATGTGAAAACATCATGTCGTCGAAATGTGTAAATTTCACAATTCGTAGCATGTGCTGCCGCGGCGTTAACAGATGTTATTATAGGATAATTCCGCCCAACGAGAGCAGAGACTAATTGCTCTACTAGTCGGCAAACATTGTTTAACTTTGTCGCCGGAAATGTCCGATCCGAACAAAGTTTCCTAGCCGAGTTTTACTTTAGTTTACGTTGATCATACTGTGATTAAAATAAAATATAATATCATAGTTAGTCACTCCACAAATCCGCACTGGGCCAGCGTAGTGGACTACGGCCTTAACCCGTTCTCATTGTGGGAGGAGACCCATGCCCTGTAGTGGACTGGTAATGGGTTGATAGGAGAATAATAAATAAATAATAAATATACTACGACAATACACACATCGCCACCTAGCCCCAAAGTAAGCGTAGCTTGTGTTATAGCTGATGAATATTTTTTATGAATATAATACACAGTAATACTTATAATATACAGATAAACACCCAGACACTGAAAAACATTCATGTTCATCACACAAACATTTTCCAGTTGTGGGAATCGAACCCACGGCCACGACTCAGATAACAGGTTCGCTGCCCACTGAGCCAGTCGGCCGTCATGAATGAATGATGATAACATTATAATATTTCGAAACGTTTGTACTCTAGTATTAGGACTTCGACTTACTATTCAGGAGGACTAGGCACGGTCTTTCGGTTGTACAAATATCCCTCGGTAAACTTTACTTTTCTCGAAATAAAAACTAACCTGTAAAATTTTCCCAAAAAGAAAATTATCGTATACGTATCTTCTAAAGGTATATTTTTAACTCCCCTGGGAACACGATAGAAAGTATCCCATACGCAACTCCAGGATGTAAGCAATATAATTACCTAATTAAACTAATATTTGGAAGATTCCTTGGAGCATTGCTGCTGCTGGTTCTTAACGGCTTCTTTAATCAGCCTTTCGGACAAACATACAGAATCGACTTCAAAAGTGCTTATAAAGTGGTGATAACAAAAAAAAACACCTAGCTAGCTAAGTTTCTTGTGGGCTTCTTCTTAGACCGGGACGCGTTTGGAACCCTCGTAGCTTTAGTTTTAAGTTTACGAATATGGTTATCGCCATCGTCTCAATACCGTATAATTCTCACGTAATGTACGCATCAAAAGTGCAACCTATTGGCCTATTTAAATAAATACATTTTTTTTTTGTTTTGTCAAAAAGTTTTGACTGACGCATTTTTCAAATGCATACAGACATTTTACTGTATAATAAAATGTATGTACGTATTACTAAAATGTAATATGTAGCCTACTATAGAATGAATTACCTGCCTAACTTCGCGGAGCATATAAACTTTTTACTTTTTAAAATTACCCCGAAATAGTTTTACCCCACGAGGGAACTAAAGTCGTTTTCGCATACCGCCCGCGAATAATTCACTTAACTTAAATAGTTAAAAGTATACAGCCAAAGTTAAAATGGCCGTATCACCTCGCGGCAGGCTTTGATGCTGCCTTTACGCGTTTTAGTAACTCTAGCTAGTTTACTTGAAGTGAAGCAAGTTGAGGATGTAGGGAATAAAAAAAACCGACAACAGGTAATAATCCTCAATAATCCTCCCATGTCTGTGGTCGCTGTCAAGCTGACATGTCCTAAAATCAGCTGTTCCTGTTTTAATTTTAATTTTTAGCTTAAGATATTCATTTAACTGTGTTTATTAAGCGTAAAACGTGCCGATTTACTTTTATTCATAACAATAAATCAGTGTATAAAGTCCAAACAACTCAGTGACCACGAAACCAAAAAAAATCTAACTGACAGCCCGGGGATGTCGTTCGATTACTGAAGAGAATTCGAAATCCAACGGCTAATGACGTTGGATTTACGTCCATGGAATTATCCTGGGGAGTATTGCTTTCATTTTGTCATATTATTATAGCATAGTAATTACATCCGAGTTAGTATAACCATTGCTCCCTACACTTAATTTGGTACATTCTCGTAAATCACGAGACACGTCCTTCCTCACACTTTAAAGACAAAGCCGTTCTCTCTTTACTTGACTGATAAGTGGAAGTGAAGTAGAAGAATAATTTGAAGTCTCAGACAACATTCACGTTACACAAATACATATAGGTTCAAACTGCCATAGTAGATACCCTAAATACCTGCAACAATAATTAGTTTTCTTACAGCTATTGAAATAGAACTTTAGTATTTCATTTTTATTTAGTTAATTACTATAATATAACTTTGTTAATTATTATAACCTGTTTACTTTAATAACCTAATTATATCTATCTTTCTTTTTCCTTACTCTTGTAGGTCATCTATTTTCCTTTTCTTACATAAACTATTTGGTGTGTTGCAGAGACAAGTTTTATAAAATGGCACGTCCAATGCAAACAAGAAGGGCGGCTGCTATGGAAGACCAATTAAAACTAAAAAATGCCCTGCGTGAACTAAAGTCACTAAAACAACTGAATACTCAATTACTAAAGGAACAAGATGATAATGAACTCGAACTGAGAGCAATTATTGTCAAGAACTCCCAACTGAAGACCGAACTGGCAGACCTAAACAGTGCTCATACTGTGATCTTAGAGGAGCGTGACCAACTACAGGTTGTGGTTAGCTCATTCAATCAGTGCATAGCAACATATGATGAGGCTCTGGAAAAAATTTCTATGTTGGAGGGTGAACTAAGCAGTGCACATAAAACTATTAATGACCTTCAGGCTCAATTAAGTAGTGCTGAAATGGTATCCACAAATAATTTATATGATGAGCTGCTTGCTTCATCCTCTACTGAACCAATGTGCATCGATCTGACTTGTGACAGCCCTTATGTCCAAAAAATGAAGCCACAACATATTCATCCATATCTAAATAGTCACAATAAATTAAAAAAATATATAAAAATTGGTAAAATTATCAAAAAAACTCAAAATTTAATTAAAAACCAGCAAGCAAGTACCAAAAACCTGTCATTAAGGAAAGAAAGGGTATTATTATTGAATAAGTTAAAAAGCTATTGTTTCTCACTTCAAAAAACAACAGCAAAATATGATACAGATGTCCAAAACTTGAATGATCAAATTAAACAGTTGGAAGATTCCTTGACAACTGTCACTTCCAAATATGAGCTGTCACAAAAGCAGATCCATGAGCAAATCCAGGCAGCTGATGAGTTGTTAGCCCTAGGAACGTATAATATGGCTCGTTTTGAGTCTTTAACAAATAAATGTCAATGTACTCATGACATACCTATACCTAGTCAAGACTGTAGTAATATATTCACTGACAATTTGGATATTTGCCCAGAGAGGTCTGGAAATGCAACACATGTTCCTGTATCCTTAAATTCTACTTTATCCGCTAAACCTAAAAAACAAAGTATAGTAATATCTGACAAAATAGGTAGAGGTTTAGGTCCTATTATGAATTGTTACCTAAACCACTCAGTGACAAATATATGTTCACCGGGGGCTAGTTTTGATTGTGTCATTAATAGCCTAAATGAAAAAAATCTAGATAGGCATACAAATGTTGTCTTATTGTTAGGGGACAGTTTCAATGTCAAAAAGCATCAGATTATAAGATGCATTGAAAAATTACTGCTTTTAAATAACAAAACTAAATGTAAGTTTGTAATGTGTGCCTTTCCTTATTGTGGCACTCTAAACTCAAAACAAAATGAACATATTTATAAATTAAACTTATTAATCTATAATTTGACATACCGTCATAGCGACGCAATTTTTTATTTTGACATTAATAAATTCACGTCATCATTTGTAATGACAAGAGATAAATTGTATCTGCCTAAAAAGTGTAAGCAGCAGATAGCGTTTTTACTAGCTTATAATTTAAATGATACTGTTACAACTGTTGTAACAAAGTCTATTGACACTTTTACAAATTGTACTTCAAGTACTTCTATTTCTATTACTGACCCTAGTACTTGCGCTAGTACTATTAAGAAATTTAATAATGATTTAAACTAGTTAATAAGACAACGGAGGAGCTCTGCCATATGAACATTGTACACCAAAATATACAGAGCTTCACCGGCAAAGAATTAGAAATAGAGCTGTTTGTGGAGAAACTCAATGTACATATTTTGTGTATAACTGAGCACTGGCTCACTGGTACACAAGTAGCAGTAAACATCGATAACTTTATATTGTCAAGTGCGTTCTTCAGAAGGACTGCAATTCACGGTGGATCTTTAATTTTTGTACGTAATAATATAATTTGTAAAGAACGAAAAGACATAGTTGGTCTTTCTGTTGAACGCATTGCAGAACTGTCTTGTGTGGAGCTGGAGCGATTTATAATAGTGAGTGTATACCGACCCCCTTCAGGTGATTTTAGCGATTTCGAGAATGTCATGGAGGATGTACTAAAGCGTTTGTGTCTTTCTACTAAAAAAGTAATTGTATGTGGCGATTTCAATGTCGACATTTTACTAGAAAATGCAACAACTGCTAGATTGCTTAACTTATTTAAATGTTTTAATTTGTGTCACACTTTTAGTGAACCTACTAGAGTAACTGCAACTTCAGCATCCTGCTTAGATAATATTTTTTTCAATTGTGACATTTTAGATAAAAGAATAATTAATAATTTAAGGTCAGATCATTGTGGTCAACTTATTACTGTTTTAAATACTATCAATAAAAGCAGACAGATTATAAAGTGTAGGCCAATAACTAAGACTAAATTAATGCGATTCAAACGTGAAATTACTGCGAAAATCCCTGGTATTGCGTGCGAACATTTTCATCCGGACAGTCTTTATAGTGCACTATTTAATACTATAAACAACGAATTTAATAGAGTATTCAACTTTAAGCACATCAATGTCAGTAATAAATTAAAATTTAGTGACTGGGCTACTGTAGGTATATATAAAAGTAGGGAGAAGTTGTATGAGCTGTATGATGAAAAACAATTTAATCATACTCCAACTTTCGTAGAACACGTAAAAAAATACTCTAAAATATTTAAGAATGTTTGCACTAATGCGAAATCGCTACACATTAAATATAGTATAATGAAATCTGATAACAAAATACAAACAACCTGGAAAATAGTTAATTACGAGTCAGGAAAAACTAAATCTCGTGATGTGGATTTTGAACTTATTGTTGATAACAATAAAGTGACGTCTGACAGGGAGGTTGCTAATACTTTCGAAAACTTCTATCAGAATGTTCCCATTTTGTTAACAGATTCTCTAAGCTCTTCACCAATAGCAGCTCAGCGTATATTGAGAGATAATGTTAAAGAGTGCAATGTTTTATTTAATTTTAAACATATATCTGCAATAGATATTGTAAAGAATTTCAGGTTATTAAAGTTGAAAAAAACCGGTGATCTGTGGGGTATGTCGGTGATGGTCATTTCTAACATTATTGACGTTATTGCCCCTTATCTAGCTGTAATTTTTAATGAATGTGTTGATATGGGTATTTTTCCGAACCTAATGAAATGTAGTAAATTAATACCCCTTTTTAAATCCGGTCATAAAAATGACCTTAACAATTACAGGCCTATTTCAATCTTGCCAACTCTTAGTAAGGTCTTTGAAAAAATTATACTTTATCAACTTTTAAATCATTTTAATGTAAATAACTTACTTCATCCGGAGCAGTACGGCTTCACTAAAGGTCGTAGTACAACGGATGCAGGCGCAAGACTCATAAAGCATATTTACGATGCCTGGGAACGTTCGCAGAATGCCATTGGTGTTTTCTGTGATCTGTCCAAAGCATTCGATTGCGTTGAACACAAAACGTTGTTATTAAAACTAAGCCACTATGGCATCAAAAACGTTGCACTCAATTTAATTGCCTCTTATCTAAGTGATAGAGTTCAAAGGGTATGCGTAAAAGACATAAAGTCTAAGGGATCATCTGCCTTAATGGGTGTCCCACAAGGCTCAATTTTGGGTCCCTTATTGTTTCTGGTGTATATAAATGATCTGCCACACCATGTCAGGGGCACTTGTGAGATTGTACTGTTCGCAGATGATACATCTCTCATTTTTAAGACTGATAGAAACAAAGATAATTTTGACGACGTAAACCGTGCTTTGTCACATGTGTCAGACTGGTTTACTGTTAATAACTTACTTTTAAATGCAAAAAAAACTAAGTGTTTGAAATTTGTTTTGCCTAACGTAAAAAAAAATTGATAAAAACATCATAATAAATGGAGAAACACTTGAAATAGAAAACTCCACTGTTTTTCTAGGAGTGACCCTAGATTGTAAGCTACAGTGGGGTACCCATATAGAAAGCCTAGCGAGTAAACTCAGCTCAGCTGCATATGCAATCAGGAAAATTAGACAGCTTACCGATGTTGAAACAGCTAGGCTTGTTTATTTCGCATACTTTCACAGTATTATGTCCTATGGGATCTTGCTGTGGGGAAAAGCTGCAGATATTGAAAGTATATTTATACTACAGAAAAGAGCCGTACGATCAATATATAAACTTGGATCACGCGAATCGCTTCGTGAAAAATTTAAACAAATAGGTATTCTTACAGTAGCTTCGCAATACATTTATAGTAATATAGTCTTTGTGAGGCAAAATATTAATCTTTATAAATCAAAAGCTGAAATTAACAATCGACTTACCAGAAACGGTCATAAATTAGTGATATCTGCATATCGTCTGCGAAAGGTGCAGAACTCCTTTGTGGGGTTGAGTATACGCTTTTACAACATGATTCCTAAGGAAATTCTTGACCTACCAATGCATACATTTAAAAAATGTGTAAAAACGCATCTAGTACAGCGAGGTTACTATACATTTGATGAATTCCTCAATGACAAGGTAGAATGGAAGCAGCCAGCCTCGCTCTCATCTCCCGCAAGATAGCAAAATGATTGTAAATGTTGATGTTGGAAAAGAGCAACTACTGAGTTTCTGGCCGGCTCTTCTCGGTAGAATCTGCTTTCCGAACCGATGGTAGAGTCACACAAACATGCATACTTGACGTTTCAAAAGTGCTTATAAAGTAGGCCTACTTGAAATAAATGAATTTGAATTTGAATTTGAATTTAATCGGTGGTGGCATATCGTATGCAAAAGGTACAAATTTAATTCGTGCGGTAGAATTTATCTGCCATGCGAATCGAAATATACCATTTAATATTTTGCTACAACTGAGTTTAAAACTGGCCCTGCATCTGCCGAGACGAGCTCAATTTTCATATCCGACTTTTTTTTTTTACCTTGCTCTTACTTATCTTACTCAACAACTGGTCAGGGGAAGGCAAAAAAAAGAGGCAAAGATACTAAGGTAGAGCTGGTTTTGCACTTCTGTACAAAAAGTATTTTCTTATAAAAGACTTTTTGTACAGAAGTCAGTAGATTCTATAACTATAACGATTCTGAAACGCACTGTCTTATGCCGCTTGCGTTCTGCGGAAGCCTTTGGCTGCATTTGTCGGCGAGGGATTGCCATTCCACCAAGTCGTAATCCAAATTAAGCCCTAAACTGGCAAGTACACTAGCGTGGCCAAAAGCACCTCCTCGCGGCATTTACCGCTCGGTTAAGACTAGCTAACTGCACAAATAGTATCCCCTTCGCGAATAAGTAATTTTATTTTCTCCGTTTTATTGCACCTTCCCACTTACTTTGTAGTTGGTTGATACGACTGCCCTATGTAGGTTATCCTAGAATATATAGAGACTGCATAAAATTACACGTTTTTCAGATATTTATGTACTCTAGTGGGAGTAGTTCGTCTAGTGGGAGGCTTAGGCCATTATTATACATTACGTTATTGTATCTTTCAGTTGGAAACTTAGGTTTCGGCATGCAAAATATATATTGAACAGGTTATTTGGAGGCACCTTTTCACACCTGCTTTGTACGTCCTACTTCAAAAGGTTAAAAGATTCTGGTAAATGTATGTGTCCATCGGATATATATATATGTACATATAGGTATGATGCTGACCCTATTGATGACAAGCAGTTCGATGGGTGTCATTAAACGCAAGGTCAGGTTAGGTCGGATCAGGCCGGGTCACGTCTGGGTCACCGGGCTCCGAATCATTTTACATGATTTATCGTTCACTTAAACGGCCGGCCGGTTTCATCTTTAATTTAGCCGATACACTGCAGAACGCTTTAAATCGTCGGCCTTGTCAATTATAAAATAATAATCAATTATGAGAAAAGCATGGGGGTTCAACGCTCTAAAACCTTCAAAATGCGTTCCTTCCTGGGTGAAGGCTTCGGGCGTGGCCAGTTATTACCCTGCTGACAAATGCCGCCGCGTATGAATGTACTGGTGCAGGTTTATTTTAAACTAATTTACATAATGAATAATAATAATGACGGCTCATTGGCGCAGAGGGCAGCGACCCTGCTTTCTGAGTCCAAGGCCGTGGGTTTGATTCCCAAAACTGGACAATGTTTGTGTGATGAGCATGAATGCTTTTCAGTGTCTGGGTGTTTATTTATATATAATAAGTATTTATGTATATTATTCATAAAATTATTCATCAGTTAACATAGTACCAATAACACAAGCTACGCTTGGATAATGACAAGGTTGCTTGAAAGAATTCGGCTCCTCTTTCATCTCTCACAAGATAGAAAAATGGATGTTATAAATGTAAAATGTAAATTGTTGGTGTTGTTAAAGAGCAACTGCTGAGTTTTCTGCCGGCTTCTTCTCGGTAGAATCTGCCTTCCGAACCGGTGGTAGAGTCACTACACACACACATGCTTGACGTTTCAAAAGTGCTTATATTAAGCCTAGATGAAATAAATGAATTTTGAATTTTTTGAATTTGGCTTACAAAGTAAGCAAAATTCAAAAAATTCAAAACATCTGACACATGGACTGTGTGAGATGGCGATGTGTGTATTGTCGTAGAAAAAAAATAGGAAAGTGGCTTGGCCTAGTAGACTATATCATACCTGATTATGACCCATAACTCGAGTCTAGGTTAGAGCGGCCTTGTCTATTCACCCTCGCCTTGAAGATACTCAAGTGGCACGTGCCAGGAGAACAGTTGCCGGATAGGTGTTCAACGTCTTAGCGTTACGTATCAGAAACGTGGCTGAAAAACGCTTCTTACGAGTTTGTTCGCAGTTCTGTGACATGTATCGCGTATCTCCGATCTGTTTTCATGCTAAACAGTACAACATTTCGCTGGGCGTGCAAAAAAAACACATCGGACGAAATGCCGTGATGTGAAAATCAGCATGAGGCGTAGGTGTTAGGCGTCATGTGCCTGTAATAACATCAGCAACCGCGCCCTTCAGACCGGAACACAGCATTGCAATGATGCTGCTTAGCGGCCGTAATCAGCATAGCGATAGTTTCACGGACGAGCTCTGTCTAAAACACTTTATATGTTGAACAATAACATTTGATACATTCAAATGTTTTAACTCTATCCTCCGCCATTTTAGATTACTAAAGTAAACGAAACAGGGAGAGTGGATGTTTAATCCCTCTCCTAACGCTACGATACGGTCTCAATTCCATACAAATGTCGATAATATACAATTATGTAACATACTCGTAAGATACAAAAACCCATATGATATTCATGTTCTATTTCTATTTGTAATTCAAGAGCTATAAATCGCGGCTTAAAAGTCGCTTCCAGGTACGCTTGCTGCAAACAAACAAAGAAAACGCAAATAAGCGGATCACATTGCCGACTCTACGTTTTATTCATTTTGTGTTATTTACATGCCACGCTGCGATTCATGAGAGCTAGCGGACTCAATAGACTTGTTTTGCATTCTGGGACTATAATCGATTTTGTAACCGATTAACTTCATAATTATATAAAATCAAGTAGTATACGATTGTTACAATAGCCTATAACAGTTAACTGCTGGACTAAAGGACTCTTTCAATGTGAGGGATGGCCCATAGACACCACACTGGGAAGACAGGTTGGTACTACATATGCAAACAAAATTATTAGATCGGCTCCGTGTCATAAAAATGTTGATCTAAATGCATGAAAAATTACAGTGCAACCGGAAATCCGGTAGTGGTTCAGTTGTCACATGTAGGTAATATTAGATTAGGTAAGAGATTCATTTAGGCAAGGCCTCTTCCAAAGTAGTTAGTAAAGTGTGTGTGTGTGTGTGTTATAATATTTTTAGGGTAGGGTTCAAGTAATAATCACATTCAGGTAAATTTAAATCAAAGTTTGTAAGAAATCTTCTGTTTCTTCGTAAGATACTAAAACTTAATAAAAGCTTGTGGCGTTTACATACTGAAACCGCTTTATTGTTTGACATGGACCATCGGGCCAATGCAAAAGAATGGGATGCAAGCATCCCGCGCACGCCACTCACAACAAAAGTGTCCCGTTCAATCGACTAATGGAGGGAAAAGATAAGCTCATGTATGCCACTGCTGCCGGAAACGGTATAGATTCCTTGGAACGTTTAATGCCAATTTATGGAGCACTTTTCTTTTTTTTTTCTTCGTTCATTTTCGCATTGTCTCCAGTTGAATTTTACCTTCATATCGCCTTATGGTAATAATTGACGGACTTCGTGGTAATCGGAATTGATGGTAAGTGAAAAACCACTGCCTATAAATAGTGCAACACTTCACAGGGCATGCAAGTAGCACGCAGTGGCGTGCATAGGGTTTTCTACCAGGGTATGCATAAAGCAGGTACATGGCATAAAATGGAAAAATTCCCCTCCAATACGAGTGATATAAAATAATTTGGGTATGCAGTGCTTATGTGCATGTATGAAGTGCATGCCACTCGCAGCACGTCCTGCAATATGCCGCGCTGAGTCCATCAATTTGGGTGTCCAAAAATTACACCGGCAACCAAACCCTTCAGACCGGAACACCTGTTTAGCGGCCGAAAAAAAGATTGGGGATAGTACTTCCCCGGATGATCTCCGGATGTGTTGCCAGTGATGACTTACGGAAACGTGGTCGCTTACAGCTATGGGCCTCAGGGTTCAGAGTTAATCAGCGGGCAATGGAGAGAGTTAGATGATGAATATAATATTGGTATGTAAATAAATGTTATGTTTTTTTTTCTGTTTTTAACTTCATCATAAAGTGTTTCCATCGTTACAACAATAATATTATTGTTAACTTGCGAACCCGCATTTGTGTGTGCTTTTTTTTTTCAGATACGCATGCCGGTTTGTCAGTAATTGGGTTTACACTACAACTTTATGTTTCTAAATGTTATAATTCCTAAGCTTGTTTCAGTGTATAATCTGTTGGTGAACCTAGAAAAATAATAAATAAAAAAAAAATTATACTACCTATAGTCTTTAGTAATAGTCTCTAGGTATCAGTATGGCGGCAAATTTAAGTCCGGAAATAGACACGAATCGATACAGCGCAGTCTGACTCGGTGTATCCGTGTTGTCTGGACAAATAATAATAGAATAGAGGAAAGTTTCCGCTGTCTGTTTGTTGTTATTATTGTTTCTACATTCTGTTTCTGTGCGCAATCGCATTAAGAGTTTGCAGCGATTGGATTTTATCGAATAACATTTCTCTTTTATTGACACTGTTATTGCACTTCCTTGGTAATAAAGTGACATTGTTTGTGTTTTTTTAAAAATAAGATTTAGTATCGGCGGTGGTTGCCTAGTATCTCTAGTAGACTGGACTACTTTTTGGGGGACCGAGTTCGATACCCGACACCTCTAAATTTTCGGATCTATGTGCGTGAAGCGGTGATAGTTGGGTAGGAGGTCGACTTCACCTACGGGGGCCCGAGTTCGGATCTCAGCACGTACCTCACGCATAATGTTCTCAAAGGTGTGTGGTGTTTCCTAAACCGCACTGGGCCACCGCAGTTGACTACGGCCTTAACCCCTTCTCATTGTGGGAGGGGAGACCACTGCTCTGTAGTGGGCCGGTACGGGGTTGATGTGATTTGCGTTTTTAACAGTTAAAATATCACTTGCTTAAACGGTGATCGAAAACATCATGTGAAAACCTACATGAAGTAGAGTTCTCCGTAACGCTCGTGTTGGACTACGGCCTTAATCCTTCTCCTTCTTAGAAGAGACACGTGCCCTGTAGTAGATCGGTAATGGGTTGATATTGAGAAATTATCATCAATATAACTCTTAACTTAATATCATCAACACTCCTGGACTAAAAGGTCTAGACTAAAGGTCTCCCCCAACGGGGGGGTTTCCCCATAATCACCACGCTGAGCAGACGAGTTGGTGATTGCAGTAGATGCTAGTGGTAGCAAGAGGACTCTGCTGCGCGCTCTCCGTTATATTCCCCCGTACGACACCCGCGGGAAGAGGTGTGATGGTGACATGTGTTTTCTGATCTGCCGCCACCGCACGGCCTCTCATTGTAAAGAGGGATTTAAAGCTTATACCGCCAAGCGATTTAGCTCTAGTTTACGATGTCGCGTAGAAACTGGTTGGGCGTTGTAAAACTGTCTAACAGGTTAGCCAGTTACCACGTGAGGCTCCTTATGCCACCGTCCTAAAAATAGATCCCTGGATCTTATTTTGTTTATTCACGAGAGGCAAATCTTCAAAGACAACCGACCTCGGGGTAGATCGGGTTATGTGGGATTTTTAGCCACTAAAACCTCCTCGGTGGCCATCCTCGGCACATATTTGGCTCTGAGATCTCCTAAGAACGCACTGGTGCCTCCCTTGTACAGCTCAGGTAGACCTCGTCCCGGGAGGAAATGATCCTCCGGCTACATTTGCCTCGCTTTGTTCTACGGCGCGCTGCTGTCTTCCCAAATCGTGTAATTTGATGTTTAACGGCCAGTCCCACTCTGTCCGACACGACCCCATGTCCCTTCATCCGGGTCTACTGATCAGACGGAGTTGAGCGATTTCTGCCATCCGCCCCTCTCTGTCGTCTCCGAGCCCAGGACCTAGTGGACTGTTAAATTAACAACGCTGCCTACTAAACCAATGACGCAGTATACATATCATCTGTACCTAATGTAATGTGCGGTTAGTAAACCAGACCTATCAAAATCTCATAACATTAATCTCCTAACATCCTATTTACGAGGCTACGTCTCTGGTAATAAGATTCAATTTACCGTAACGAACGTGATATTGGTATATTGCCAAGTGAGAGTCGTTCTAATTGAACTACGTGCGCATTAATGTGACTCAGGTGATTAGATGTTAGCCATCTTGATTTGTTATGCGTTTTGGGCAAAGTGAAAAGTATTGCATTGAATTTTTACTTTTGCGTTGTACATATTCAGCCTCTCCTGGAGGTAATAACATTGTTAATATTCGTGCTTTCATTTTTGTCTGTCTGTCCTTATGTCTATCTGTTCGCCCATCACATAAAGTCACTTTTTGAGCAAGCTTATCAAAACTAAGTGTAGTTTTGAAAAGCTTGCTTCAGAGTTAAAAGTTTTATACACGTACGATGGAAAAACTCGGTAATCCGTGCCATCAGTTATGCATTTTTAGTTTTTGAGTTGACATTTGTGTACTCTGTAGAACATATTTCTTGTCCCTCTTTAACTTTTTCTATGCGGCTCGGCTAACTTTCTTTTGTAACGTCTCAATATATTTCGGATTTCATTTACATGTTGTAAATGAAAACCGAAATAATACTTCAGAGGCACATTATTTACTGACTCTGAGACTTATCTGTGAAACTGAAACGCTAATAGTTTTTGACTACATCCTTGCCATAGTTTTTAATCAAAGAAATAAGATACAGCCCTAGCAACACATGCAAAAGTAAAATCAAGTAACTCCTGTCACTTTATGAGTAAGCGTAAGTACTTGTCACGTATCCGTCTTTTATCTTCAAAAGGGTTGTCATAAGTAAACACTAGAATGTTATGAATTAGTTTGGATGGCAAAATAAATGTGCCTATTTTGATTTAATATTTTTACAAGGTGATTCTTTATGAAATATACTTATGCCCTGCAACAGTATTTCGCAATTCCTTTACACGCTGTATACAACATTTGCATTCCAGTTATTAACTTGTGTTAAGATAAATCAACGAGTGTTTTTAATTAACAAAAAACAATATAACGCGAGTTATTATTTTTAGCCGAGTCATGGCTTTACCCGGCATATCTTGCTTGCAGATATATCGCTGCGGCCTATCAGAATGATTAAATGTTGAAAAACTTTTTACTTCATCCGTGAAATAACTGCGAATATGTGGCATAGCATACGACGTTTTTCCAATATTGCCGTCATATCTCGCGATCTGCTAGCGAGTAGTGAAAATCGAATTCATTTCCTGTCCGCCCGCACGTCCGTCCTTCTCGCGTATCGATGAACGACTGACTGGTTCCTGCGGAAATTTGAAGTCTACTTTTTTATTTTCTTTGTCGTTCTACCGAATCATATTCACTCGGAGTTGTGACATATGTGACTTCGAGAGTGCTGCGACTGACGCGGCCGTTTCCTAACATCGACTTAGTACATCGATAACTGATCGTCATCATCGTCATCATCAACCGATTATCATTACAAAGGACACATTTGTCATGTTAAAATATAACATAAAAAGTAATAAACAGTTGAAGCTAATAAATATTGCTATTCACGGCTCTTTTCTCAGAATGTTAAGAATTAAGGCGTGCAGATTAATTCGTTCCCATAAACTTCATTACAATTTATATATCTCGCACCACGGAATTATCGATGTTAGACAGTTGTTCTGTGCAATAAATAGCAACACAGTTTCATAAGGCCATGCACGGCGTTCTCATGGGAAACTGGTGGCACTCAAAGTGACACCAGCTGTCAAATGCTATTCAGAAATCCACGCCGAATGCATCGCGCGCGATTTTATCGCTCCAAAACTTATGGCCACCAGGTGCGAGTTGCAACACGGGTTTCCTCACGATGTTTTCCTTCACCGTTTATTGATAAGAAATGACTCAGGGGTTTCCAACCTTTTTAGGCCTGTGGGACACTACCAACTTTAGAAATTTGTCACGGCGCCCACGCCCTGACCTGACTTGTTTAAATAGACAGGTACGTTCTAGTTAGTGAGGCAGATAGGCTCAAAAAATAACTCAATCACATTTTTAATGAAAAAAAAAAAATTACCAAGAAGAACCCAAGATTCAATAAATTGTTGCGCAAAAGTTGAGGTTTGTGATCTCTAAGCAAAATTTTAAAACAGTTACATTATACTCACAGTCGTAATCGGTATCTACGCGACCTTCGTACCTGAACGCTGAATCGCTTAGCGGCACGTCCGTTGGGTGGTAACTAGCCGTGACCTGTTGTGGGCCGATAATGGGTTGATATTTATGACAAAGGCTTAGAGAGTTACCATAACTCTAACTGAAGCTCTAACGGATGCAATCGATACCCGACGTGGCATCTGAACCGCAGGGACCGCACTGAGCGATCGCAATGCTAACCTGCTACGTGTAACTAATAGAAGGGGTGGTGGAGAGGCGTTGCCTTGAGGGATTACGGGCGAGCGTGCATTGTAATTATCCTCCCAGAGCAACACTGAATCCTCTAAAGACTCCTTCACATTATGAGCACTTTGTGAAACACATTTTCTATAGCCAAATTCAGAATTCATTATTTTAGAGTAGACTACGAACATAGTCCACCATTCAGCACTGGGCCAGCGTGGTGGGTGGAGACCCGCGCCCACTGGCCGGTAATGGGTTGATTGATGGCGAATCAACTTTTTAGCCTTTCCTCTTAGATCAGAATCAAAAGTGATATATAAATTAGTTTGAACATATTTTAGATTAAGAGAATATATATCTGTGCATAACTAACAGAGCGTCATAGTCACATCATGTGTCTAAGCTCTTTAAATGAAAAGAAAAAAAAAAAAAAAAAGAAGCGGTGATAGCCCAGTGGGTAGGACTTCACTTTCGGGGGGCCAAGTTCGAATCCCAGCATACACCTCTAACATTTCTTAGTTGTGGGTGTTTTAAGCAGTGGCGTGCATACAGGGTATGCACGGGGTATCCACTAAGCGGGCAGTTAATATCAAATGAAAAAAATCTCCATTACGATTTATAAAAAAACTTAACTTAACTTGTAAGAGTTATAAAAGCCTACATAGCGATTTCTTCCAGCCAACCAAAGGTCCAAAGAATATTAGTTAAGTTACCTAATCGCGAAAACGGTGTACGGAAAAGGGGTACGGAATTGAAAACTGCGGAAATTTGCCATCAGATAACACCCCAACTATCAATATCATCGAAAGCCCATAACAGTTCACAGCTGGACTAAATGCCTCTCCCAACGGGAGGGCTTGCCAAAAATCACCACGCTGGGAAGACGGGTCGGTCAGATTAACGTCGAACCGAGCCGAGCTCCGAGCCCTCGCAGGAGGCATTCGCCCCACTCCCCCAGTAACGCTGTAGCAACCCCTCAGGTGGTTATCGGCAAGTGTCCATCCGAAAAAGAAAAAGACGGGTCGGTGGTCGTAGCAGATGGTAGTAGAAGTACAGAGGGTCAGGTAGACAGTCGCCTCGTACGACCCGAAAGAAGGGAGGGGGTAGACGACTGCATTCTGATCTGCCCTCTCCACACGGCCCATAATCATACCTGGCTTATTAATGAACACAGACCTCTTGTAATAAAGAAGGATTAAAAGCTTAGGGGCTTCACGCTATTCCAGCCTCCAATTAGGGTTGAATACGCGCCATTTTAAGGGTTATGTTACAGTAATTTTATAAAGTGGGTAAATAACCAAAGTTTTGATGACTATAAAATCATATTTACCAGATATTTTATTAAATTGAGTAGGATTACAAATACCCTAATAATAATAATTAGTTTAAAGATAGTTTTTTAAGAAACAATAGAAATTATATTTGGTTAATAACAAATGTTCATTACATTGAGATGGTGGGTATTTGGTATAATAATAAATAGGACTGCATTATCGATACACTTCAGTCCTACATGGATACCTTCCGGTGTCTTTGTCGTTTATCAGTTATTTGGTTCCTTTCCGCAGTTACACCATACAGATTCTGCTGCTGTTCGCGGAGTTTAATTTTCAAAATATATTATGGATTTCCGCAAAGTAACGCCTGCTTCTGTCCAACTGCTGAATCTCTTGTCAATTCGGGTAGGTGGGCTCGACATTTAACGTACTATTTGGTAACTTTCCGCAGTGGCTAGCTAAACATGGTGTCAACTGAGATACAGAATCGTCCTGCCGCAACAAAAATAAAATAATAAGATAACATTGGTTTTGCCCTTTTTTTTGGCCGGTCTGCAGAGAGCTTGAGGATTAAACAGTGTCGGATGATTTGTATTTATAGGCAGCTTAATATAAGAAGCTCTGGTCGGCCATTGTTCAATTTATTGCGTGTATTCTAGGATGTATGCGATTGCCAAGGTATGCGGTAAGCGGACATTTAATTAACTCTGAGATGATATTACTAATTGTTATATGATAATAGGTTTGAAGAGCGTGGTTGCTAGGGTTTTTAACACGTGATGCGAACTGAGTGAGTGCTTCTGGTCTGGCCTGGTGAGAGGCTACGGTAATGGCTAGTTATCAGCCCTGCGGACAAACACGTGCCGCCAAGTGATTCAAGGGTTCGGTGGGATGCCGCGTAGAAACCGATAAGACATACCGCAAAAAGGTTAGCCGGCTACCATCTTAGACAGCATCATCACTTTGCCACTACGTTATCTTGTAGTGGAACAAAAAGATGATTAACATCTATGCCTCAGATTGTTGAGGTACCATTTTATACGGGATGTTCCTTGCATGGCTGGAGATGCATGGCTTAAGATGGCTTGAGGCAGTCTGAGAGGCTCCCGTGTTATGTAGTGGACCGGTACCGGGGGTGGATGACGATGATGATACGTCACGTTATGACATTCGAAAGGTGCCGTCAGTTGAAGTGTGTCAAAACACTGTGTAATTAAACCGACGTTATGCCACGGTTATCTGTAAGGGGGCCATTCATGTCGCCTGGTATCGGTAAATAATACAAGTATGTAATAAATAAACTAAATACCAATTTTATGCACCATCTATTTTTCACCTCTTTATCGGCATCGCAAACTCTGATTGCCTTTAAGTGATAAGGCCGCCTTCGCACTGAGTACCTACTATTACTGTTTTCCTTGTGTTTTTCCCTATTGTCTTGTGTTGCAATAAAGTTTTTCTATTCTATTCTATTCTAATTAAAAGGATAGCAGGTGTTGCCAACTTGTCGCATCCAGAAATTACAACAATTCCGGGAATTAAATCACTTTTGTCAAGGGCTCAGTGCGGCCTGATGCGCTTTAAATAAACTCTGCACAAAATGGCAGACAGACACTCGTGTCGCGTCTTAAGGGCTTAGGAAGAGGGCTAGACGACTGACAGTTTGGTTTTACCCATCTTGTATAATTTGCTCCGACCGCATACAATTTGTGATACGTTTAATTTTCCCATACGAACTTTTATCCCCAATTTCTACATCCTCGGGGGATGCTTTAAAAAACGCATTTTATTTATTTTAAACTACGTGTGTTCCGCGTTCTTTTTTTAAGGTCCGTAGGTTTTTACTAATCTCGAAGGATTTTTTTAGGATTTAGGATACAAAGTAGCCTACGTTACTCTCCATCCTTTCAACTAACCTATGCCAAAAAAACGAGTTGATTGGTTGCTGAGTTGGGCGTATACGAAGCAAACAAACAAACAAATACACTTTCAACTACTAATATTACTAATACTACTAATACTTTTACTAATATTGTAAATTACAACATTAAACATTTCAAAGTTATTTTGTCTCTTTTTTTAGTGCTAGTCTTTCAGAGAGGATACAAACACCCTAATGTGAAAAAACGAGGACTCTCATAGAGTATTTCAACTCTCATTTTTACCCTTTAGGTGTAGATTTCCCAAATATTAAGCAACCTATTTTATGCCTGAGAAGGTCCTTTTAACATGATAACACCCTTTTCGGACCGACAGACAGACATAATATTTTAAAATAGTTTTTGATAAGAAGTTCGGGTTTCTTATTACTTCTGTACCTACCCTTAACAGGAAAGCCCGCTGCCATCTTAGACTGCACCATCACTTACTACCAGATGAGATTTCTGGCATGTACTACCTCTTAGTTTAAAAAAAAATAAAACAGTAAAATGACATCCAAATTTACACATCTCTCAATGTTTTATTGCCTGTCTGAAAACAACGCAAGAAATACTGATCGTGTAGATCGTTTTAAGCAACACGTATGCACTTTTGAAGTCTCATTGTAAAGGTACCGGTAAGTTGGAAGTCACAAATGACAGCTCATGTTATACGAATCACACTTTATGCGGTATCACACAATAAACATTGTAAGCCGGTGACGCTTGGCACGTAACAGACGAAGTGGCTGAACAAATACGCGCTACTGCTACCGTTGGTGGTGAGTGATGATCAGCTGTGTGGAAAGACGTAAGCGACAGCGATTTATCCTGACATTAGATGCGCGTGCGCCGCATATTTTTAATTATGACAGCATTTTCAGGGTCTCCCTTATGCCATCGTAGCGCTAGAAAATGCCTCCAAAACATTGTTTTAATCGTCTAACATTGACGACGAGGCCTGAATGATACGAAATAACCTTTTTAGTAAGCCAAGCATGCATATAAGACAATAGTTTGATGCAGGGAAACCTCCTACAACTTGCAGCACGCGTAATATTTCCGTGTCGCAGCGCGGTCAGCCATCTTGGCACCTGAGTCGCTCACTGTGATTCATGCGCCCATCAACACGTTCCCGCTCTGCCGTCGGCTGACATTTGTTTAATGGCGGTCTTATATATCATTAACCATGCAGTACTGTGTTATAATAATAATATATTTTTTTTTTTTTTATGACCCATCTGCATATTTATATACACAATTATTCTGTTATTCTGTTGTCATTTCAATTATTCTGTTATATGTAACAGAATAATTAAAAATAAACTAAATAAAAAAAAATTACATGAGATATTAATATTAATTATTAAATATAAAAAACTTACAAATTAGAATAATGTATAAGTTATTATGTTATGCAGCAGTGGTTAGGATATCAGTTTGACTTTCGGTTGGCCGAGTTCTAATCCCAACAAGCACGTCTTACTTTTCTAAGTTACGTGCGTTTTAAGTGATTAATCACTTGCTTCAACGGTGAAGGAAAACATCGTGAACAAATCTGCATGCCTGAGAGTTCTCCATAATGTTCTCAAAGGCGTGTGAAGTCCACCAAGTCGCACTGGGCCAGCGTGGTGGACTACGGCCTGAACCCTTCTCATTGTGGAAAGCCGTGCCCTGTAGTGGGCCGGTACAGGGTTGATGTGATGACGATGATGATGAAGACTATTTTAACATAGTCATCATTATCCTGGTGCGTTACATCTGTAGCATTAAAGATTTTAAACTAAGATTTCCGTGGTTAATCAACATTTCTTAAGCATAGATCAACGGGTACATACCACGATAATATTTTGGATTTGTCGATATTTCGACCCAGTTGCATGGATCGTGGTCACGACGGGACTGCGTAGGCACGAGATGTCAAGTTGGATGTCACGGGCAGAATCTGACTACCCGCTTTCGTGTTCTTTTTGTCGGTATTTCACGAACTGTTCGACACACTACACTGACAACGTCACTTTTAAATTGACGATGCTTTCTTGTTTTGCTTAACTCTACCACTGGGTTCTACACACTTGCTAATTTAGAACCGTCCTCACGATTGAAGTTTATGTGCTTCCGAATTTCACTTCTATAGCATTCCAATCCAGGGTACGGTGCACTGAATCCCCGGGCTGTGCGGTCTGGTAGTGACAGCGCAAAGCGTTGTGCCCTATGTCAAACATTTTATAACAAAAAATACGTGAGCCAAAGGTGTGCCGGAAACAAATTCGTAGAACTGCGCTCGCTGGATGCCAATCTTTATATATAAAAGAGAAAGTGTGTGGGTATGTTACGTATAGGCTCCGAAACGGCTAGACCGATTTCAATAAAACTTTCAGGGAATCTCCGGATTGACCTGGCGAGTAATCCTGTAAAGTTTGGTGACAATCGGAGCACTCCTATTTTTGAACTGGTCAAACTGTCAAATACAGCTTTTACTATGATGATATTCTATTGTTGGGTACATGGGTGTAGATAATGATCTTCACCCACACGAGAAGAGAATAGAAAAGAATGATTTAATATATTATGAGACTTAAATTAAAAATTTAATGATGTAAGTTTATTGTTTAAATAAAATAAAGCAACATCTAGCCCTGCGAAGCGGGCTGGGTACGCTAGTATTATCATATAAGTATTAGAGTATCTAATCAATTCAGGATTCCTTTTATACATCGCTAAACTACAGAAAAGTAACTATAAACAAACTGTTGAGTCGTGGCTAAAGCGTCTTAATTACTTTAAAACGTAGGATTTTGTAACTGTATTAAAATCATTAACTACCATTATTAGATAACCCATAAAGTATGACGCTTGCTATTGGAAAGAATCATTATTTGGATGGGCGTGCGTTTTCAACATTTTTATTGTTACTTTATATTATTATATTATGGTCATTTCAATTTTGCATTTATCACTTTTTATTTGAATGATTAATGCCTTTCAATAAAGATTATCTGATTTTATTATTATTTTCAAGCATATAAATATCATTCGCAAATTTTATACACTTACGTGCTTATATACCGCACACAAACCACACACACATTATTAGTAAACAATTTTATTATTTTCTTAAGACTTCCTCTTTTCAGCAGAGATCTTTGATACATATTTATAAAATTTTACTTAATTATTTATTTTTTGTTTCAGGTAAGTCTCGCTACTTTAAGGGTCTTTCGATATTAAGATGTTTGGAAGCAAGACATCCACGTAAGTTATAGTTCATATGAAATTTGTCATAGGTTCCTCTAGACTACTACGCGTGCGAATCTTTTAGATTAGATTAGTCTGCGAATGTACTGACGCCATGCTTATCTCTGCCGCCTAGCAGCATTGTTGCAATGATGTGTTCAGGTATGAAGGGTGTAGTTACCAGACACATGAGGCTAAATATTCACGCCTGCGCGTTTGATGGACACAGGACGGCATGTTGCGAGACGTGTTCCTTGCATGCTCTGGGAGGTGTGGTTCTGTTTTTAACTTACCTTTTGCTTGATCCGTCAATTATTGCTATAAAAACCGAATCTTAGATCGTCTATATAAAGTAGGTACTTGCAACAAAAATACATTCCAGATTCCAGACTAGGCAAGTCTAAAAATACGGTAAATCTCCCGTCGAAAAGTTTCCAATAAATCAAGTCGGCGTTTGTGCGTTGAGTGAAATATGGGGTGTTGATTGTTTTTGTTGGCTGAAGACTTAGCGTCGGCACTGGGACCACCCCGTAGTTTTACGCTACGACTGTTAATAAAATCACCCATTTGACAGTTTATGATTTTCGGAATTTTCTCCTGTCTGGTCTGGCACGTGGCTAGTTACCAACCTATACCGACAGCGACGCAAAGCGATTTAAAGTTTCGGTGTCGCGTAGAAAACAATAAAGGTATGGGTTTAATATGCGATTTACGGATCCCTATTTACCTACTACAAACCTTATAACGCAAATGTACGTAGTAAGTTAGAATACAGTTCGACAGTTTGGAGCCCACTTAATGCAAATTACACATTTGCTATTGAAAAAGTCCAAAGCAAATTTTGCTCGGAATTTGGGTAAAAAAGTGTATGGATTCTAGCCTTATCTTTACCCGTCATTATTTGTATCAGGTATGGTGGATTTGGATACCTTGGAACACAGGTGTAGGAGGGTCTGTCTCTTACACTACTTCTTACTTATTAATAATAAGATTGAAATCCAGGTGCACTTAACAAATGCTCGTTAGTGCATTGTAAGTGCAGTGAGAGTGCCTTATAAAACGGTACGAACTTGGAGGGGAAGATTACCACTTTTTTCACTTGATGCGTTACGTACGCATTTTGCTCGAAATGCTCCAAAGTTTTGCTCACTCTCGTTGCTAAATACTAATTCGATTGCTCAGCACCAACAAGTATAGCTAATTTAGCTTAATTTTCGTAATATATCATGGAATTCCGCAAAGTAACGCCTGCTTCTATCCAACAGTGTTTTGTCACATTTCAACTGACAGCACCCTCCATTTTCAGTCATCATCGTCATCACTTCAACCGATTGACGTCAACTGTTGGACATAGGTCTGTAAAATTTCCGAAATCCACTGTCCTGGGCCGCTTGGTTCCAGTGACTCGTTTGATGTCGTCTATACAACTCGTTGGGGCCAAATTTTACAGTCTATGAATTCCAATGTTATGCTACGTTTATTAATAAGGCCCTCTACTTTGGAAATAACCGGCATTGGTCCGATCCTATTCCGTTCCTTGTATCTACTTTCACTCTATCTAAACACCGGAAACGTTTAAACTATTCCAATAAATCAAAGCGTTTCCAAGTGCGGAGTGTTGATTGAAAGATTTGCTGAGGATTGTATTAGTGTCGGTCTCATTAATTTTGTTTGATTTGTGTTCCTCTACACCCTCCCCTTCGCAACCCCCCCTCTCCGTCTTTCCATTCCCTATTTCTTGCAAAGTGACATTTGATGTGAGTTCAATTGATTTATTGCGTCTTCAAATTTTACGGCGTGGATTTTCTATATTTCGCGATTTTATTATCCTTTGGATACTTTGTTTTGGTTTTGTTTGAGTCGCTGGTACCGCTGGAAACAGGGACATGGATTTTGGAACTCCATACAAAGATCTTACACTGTTGAATATATTATTGCTCTCCGTAAAAAAAAATACGTAGAGAGTTGTTGGAATATACCAAAAACACAAGTGCAATAGTCTGTGGCTATGATTCATTCCAACACTCACTCCTACCTTTTACGTCATTCATTTTTTTCTCATTGTTTTCTGTTAGTTTCTTGTAAAATGTTTTTCTGAATTTATTTCAATATAAAGTAGACAGTCGAACAGTGCACACGTCTTTTCTTTTCACTGCAACCCATATATATACCAACAAGAGTAAATTGCCGAAGATCCGTTTGGTGTGCAGAATAAAGATTGAAGAAATTTAAAATTTCTAAAATCTGGATTTGCTTTTAATTTTTTTAAATCTAAAGCGGAACTCAGCCAAAACTAGCTCAAGAAGTCAAACTTAAACAGCAGCATTAAGTATTAAATCTTCGTAGAATGCATATACTATGATGTAATTTTATAACAACATTCATCCGTGTGCATTCATTGCAGCACCGTTATATTGCATACGAGATATAAATCATATCAAAGAACATTTTCCGTGTTTAGTTTTCAAAGTTAAACGCGTGCGTTGTTTTCCTAGAACATTGCGGTGTAATATCGCTTCATAGTGGCTCATGACTTATGGGCTGTTCTTGCTTTTGTTTTTTTGACGTGACAACGTCTTATAAATTGGTTTGCCGGGTGACACTTCAAGAAACTGTGTTACGCTCCGCTCACGTTATGCGCTCACAATGAGAGCTAGTGAAAGGCACGCGTCACTTTGTAGTAAACGCTGTTTCATTGTACGCAAATGTATTGCAAGTTATTGTATGTATATTCGTATATAAATACGTATGTATGTGTAAAGGTAAAAATAAAATTTTGTTAATATGAAATTCAGTGCGAGATTCTTTGTATAAATTAATGTTTTAAATATAATTCTTTGTATAAATAAATGTTTTAAATTGTTACTATTATTTCATCCTTCTTCCTACTATACGAATGAATATTCACATTAAAATTATTTTACCACTCAAAGTCGTTGTCACGTAAAACTTTCGCCCGTATACCGACTTTACAGGCAACCAATTTTTTTTTTTTAATTGTTTTATTCGCTACAGGGAAAATTCAGAAATTATAAGTGGTGTATTTTTCCTTTTTTGGTTTTTTATTACACTCCATATTAGCCTTGACTGAAATATCTTGTGTGGAATTCCCTGATGCTATGGTCTTTTGGAAAAGAGGTCCCGATCCTCATCAGGGGACATAGGAAATTTATGTGTGTACTTTTGCTTGTATACATTTTTATAATAGCATCATTGCCATGAGATGATTATCTCTACCCGTTACTCTTAATTTTTGTAAAGAAACAGAACGGGCAGACAAAATATCTCGTGGCGCACCGGTTAGCCCTATTTGTCTGGTGTGAGGTTACGGCCGTCGCTAGTTACCACCCGACCGACAAAGATGATATGATGTCGCGGAGAAACTGTACGAGTATGGTTTTAATTTGACTGCCATGCCCCAAACAGGTAAGCCTGTTAACGTCTTAGATTGCATCGCCACTTACCAGCAGTTGAAATTAAAGTCTTGTAGAGAAAAAAAAATTATACATCCATGAGTCTCCGAAGCTCGTTGAGGAACTTAAATGGAAAAACTTAAAAGCTTTTAAACGTTTTTCTGACATAGCTCACATTTAACTAAAATCTCCCGTCGATTCTCATCGTGCGATTGAAAAAAAAAAAGAGTAAAAGATTCCACTGCATTTGACGCCTCGTTCCGAAATCCATTTTTCGCTGCGAAGAATGGAGGTCGGAGCCGCTATATGGAAATGACCGATGCATCGAGGTTCACGCTTTAGAGGAGACTGCACTCCCGATTTTTTAAGTTGAGTTAAGTTAATATAATACAGTAATTTAAAAAGTGGGTAAATAATTATTGTATTAATAGTTAGTTTTCAAGAAACAATTAAAATTATATTTGATTAATAACCAATATTCATGACATGGAATTGGTGGGTATTTTGATATAAATACGATTGCATTATCGATACTTCCAGTCCTACATGGACTCGAACGATGCAAAGATACCTCCCGGTGTCTTAGTCGTTTATCAGTCCATATCTATCCTCTTTTTGTAGTATGTTGCAATTTTTTTAGTGTGGTTAATATTTATTTATTTATTTATTTATCACATTTCATACGATCAAAGCCAGATTTTTGCACCCTTATTTACTTTATGTTCCCCTATAATGACTGTACTTGCTTCAATGATTCCTTAGCACTTTTATTCTGGTTTTGCTTCAGCTGAGACTTTTTCTCCCTTGTGGCTGCGATTGTGCCCTCTTTGTGTAAATCATTGTTTGAACATCAATAAACCTGCCCGAATGAGATTGTCGCTCAAAGAATATCAAGTACCAAGTCGCTGGTGGATGACCCAGTGGTCTGGTGGTTTGACGGACGGGAATATTTCGCATGGCGGCTCTCCGTCAAAGTTACATGCCGCGTTGCTTTTGATCCATCTATTCACTCATTCATCGGTCATTCGTTCGTCTCGATATTACTCGGGCGATTGCTTTCCATTATACAGACTGTATAGGATCGTATACGTTCCGTTCAGTCTTTTGTGTTCACTGCGTTGACTATCTCGAATGAAGATGAAATATTTTTAGAAACTTTTTTTTTTTAAATGGTATAGGAAAGTTTTTGCGCGGTCGCCGCTACGTGCGTTGAGTCGAATAAACTCTATATTAACATTAGCAAACCGTCACTGGCCCACTACAGGGCACGGGTCCCCTCTCAGAATGAGAAGAGATTTGGCCATAGTCCAAGTGCAGATTGGCAGACTTCACACGCCCTTGAGAACATGAAGAACTAATGTGGTAAAAATTTAAAAACCTTATAAAATGTCAGTATACCTTAGTGTCACTTTATGACGTATTTAAATTTGTAGTCATTTCATACTCGATGAAACGAAAGAATAAGTCCATAGAGACACAAACACTTAATAAATAGGACAGAGCGAGATAGAACCATTATACATTTTTTACCTATTCTACTTACCGTGGAAACTAAATTATAAACCTTACATTTATCCTAATAGTTTTGATACTCGACATCCACCTCAATCTTTCGTAGGCTAATTTTAAGAAGTTACACTACGCCGTGTATGAATAAATTGCACAGGTTTTTATTAATTCAAATGCAATAAAATTAGCATGGCACGAAAGTAGATCCTGTGTTTTATCTCGTCATCATTTCATCATCGTTTTTTAAAAAGCCCTGGGAAACGTAAAGTTTTTTAGTCTTGGGATAAAAAATAGCCTGTTTAATATTGGATATAAGCAAGCGTTACTTTGCGGAAATCCATAATATATTATGAAAATTAAGCTTAATTTGCTATAGTCCGCGAACAGAGATTCTTATTCTGGTCGCGGGGTATGGCAAATTAAGTTTAATTTTCATAATGGCCTGTTACTCTCTGTCCGTTCAACTAACTCTATGTTACAATGTAATGAAGTCGATTGGTTAATTATTCAGGGCGTAAAATTCAAAATTCATTTATTTCAAGTAGGCCTAATTAATAAGCACTTTTGAAACGTCAAGTCTGTTTGTAGTGACTCTACCACCGGTTCGGAAGGCAGATTCCACTGTGAAGAGCAGGCAAGAAACTCAGCAGATTGCTCTTTTCCAACATCATTTTAAAGTTTAACAATCTTTAGAAATTTTCTGTTTTGTGAGAGATGAGAGCGGAGTGGCCTGCTTCCAAGCAGCCTTGCGGTTAAGGAATTCATCAATCGTGTAGTAACCACGACTTGTTAAATGTGTTTTATTATATTTCTTAAACTTAGGTAGATCCAATATTACCTTCGGTATCATATTATAAAAGCATATACCCATCCTCACAAAGGATTTCTGTACTTTTCTCAGGCGATATGCAGATATCAGTAACATAAAGTAAGGCAAAACAAGCAAACACACTTTCGCAATATTTAAACTAGATTTTAAAGTACTATTTATCTCATTAGACCGTGTTCCGGTGTATACCTTTCCAACGCAACCTTCAATATTAAACTACTGATTTCGGGAAGTTCGATATTTGAAATGAATGTTAAATTTAAATCGAACAATCACGAAGTCGCCCGATCAAAAACCGAGATTAAAAGCTATTCTCCACCCATACCGGTAAAGTTTCGCTGCGATCCATTAAAGGCAGGAGTTTGATTTCGTATCTCCCAAGTTATATTGGGTAATTGCCTATTGAAATAGGAATATAAAAGCGATTTTCAAGGGTAAGGTGCCGAGTGCTACTAAACTTATTTATTTATTTATTAGTTTTCCAGGGAAACAAATAGTCCTTTATAAATACCTCAAGAGTTTGTTTTTGTCGCATAAACCAATGAAGTTTTCACAGCAAACAAACGGTTCCCATAGGATTTTGAATAAAGCTATATTAACGCGGTCGAAGAAATGATTTAGCATCTGCCTGTTGTAAACAGTTTTTTTTGGTTATGCTATGCAACAGCTAGCTTATTCAACTGAAGGCGTAAGTGTTAAGCCTTATGTGCCTCAGACCGGAACACAAAATGGCAACAATGTTGCTTTTGTAGGGGGGTTCAAAAAGAAAGGTTAAATCTCGCAGCAGTCCGTTCATCTAGAAGGCCGATCTCTGAAGCTTGATCGGATAAAGCTATGAAACGGAACACCTCGCAAGGGTCGCTGGTTCCCAAGCATCGGAACATGGCATCAGAGGAAAACGGACCTGTTGGTACCTGTGTTAAGGCTCGATTTCATCTGCCGACCCCACTTCTGGCGGAAACCCAGTGAAATAAAATCGGTTCTACGGAGTGTTCTCTAAAACAAGAAGCGCTCGGTCGATTTTACTTTGGCGCTCGTAGTTTTTGAAAAAAAAATAAGGTAAAAACGGTCTGGACTCGAGTCAATATCCAAAGTTGAGGACGGGGCGACATTGTTTGCTGTTTTCGGTCTCTTGCGCTTTACAATTAGGATCGCTCGATGCTGCCTGAACGTGTAGCAGGGTAACGGAGATACAGCGTATTTTGTGGCAAGTGGCTAAAGTGTGACACTTGCTTAACGTCTCGTTTTTTATTGCTAGTTTAGTGGTTAGGACTACCAGGGTATTGCATACAGCGGAAAAATTGCATAAAACGGCAAAAATCCTCCTCCTGTCCGAGTTATATATCAATTTTTGGTTAGGCAGTGCTTTTGCGCATGTATGGAGTGCACGCCACTGTTTTGGCTTCACTTTCGGGGATGGAACTTTTCTAAGATATATATTTTCTATGCTTCAACGGTGAAAGAAAAGATCGTGCATGCCTGTGAGATCTACCAATATTCTTAAAGACCTGGAAGAGTCTTCCAATCTGCACTTGACCAGCGTGGTGGACTACGGCCTTAACTTATCGAAATGCTCCCAGAAACTTAGTTCTATAATCGTAATATACCTACTCAACTCTACAAAACATAACTGACCTTTCGCAGACTGACGACCTCTCTGGCGCAAGTAAAGTTATGGGGATAGTTTGGGCATTTATTATTTCTGAATTTTCATTGGTCTGGTCCGGTGGGAGTTTCGTTACCACCTTACGGACAAAGGCGCGTCACCAAACGATTTAGAGTTCCGGTAAGATTTTTATAATTTTTATTACTGTTTTTACCTACACTTGGAGGAATTATCAATTTTATAAATTTAAAATGCATATAAAAACAACGGGAGGAGAGCCGTAGCTTAATTGTTGAAAGCGCTCAGGCCGCGGTTGCCCGAGAGTCGCAGGTTCAAATCCTGTCGGTTCCGAAAATTTTTATATGCATTTAAAATTTATAAAATTGATAATTCCGGTAAGATGTAGCGTAGAAACCGACAGATTATCCCGCTACTATCTTAGACTGCATCATCACTTACCGTGAGATTACAGATACGGGCCAATATGTAGTGGAATAAAAATAAAAGAAAAAGTTAATTGCGATGCGTATGACATCGGTCACCAGCGTAAGAGAAGAAGAACGTCCCAAAGAAGCTGTTTTTATCTATCACCCAAAAATCAAGTTCGTTCATTATATAAAAATAAACAAGTCTTGTACTGTAATTTCCGCTACGAACGGCCTTTGGATTTGAATCCACTAAATCCCTTTTCCATTACACTCTCATTTCATCATCATTTCGTGGAATGAATCATCGCGGCTAATTGTTTTGTGAGGCAGTAATGTGCTTCCCTCCCGCTGTAATGGGACATAAAAGACAGGATTTATTACCTTTTGACCTTTTTTTATGAACCCTACATCGGTTGCAATGTGTGCATTCTTTCAGTAGGGAATAAGGATAAAATACGAAAAAAAAAATTAATTCATTTATTACAGATAGAATACTTTAATTGCATGCAAAACACAATATAACATGAAAAAGAAATAAATTAAAAAATGAAGGCAAAGGTTGCCTTATTGCTGCAAGCAATCTGTTACAGGCAACCTTTGAATGACAGAACCTGTAGCAAGACACACATACACCACACACACGCACGCACACACAAACACACACACAGGTGAGAGTCACGCGCAACGATATCAAATTATTCTCGGTGGCAAGAGATACTTTTTACACATAAAGGACAAAATCGGAGAGGATCCCGCAGCTTTATCAACTTTTCGAGCTGAGTGAAATTAATATCCAGATTATTAAACGTGTAAAATATAAGTGTATAAAATTAAAAGGGGTAAACTCCTCCATATTGACGTGCTTTGGCAGACAAAAAATAATTTTTATCCCTTGTAAGGAGATATAATCGGAGGATTTAACTCCCGCGTGTGCAAGGCGAGTTGAGGGTTATTTGATAACCGAAACCGGGTGACGTCATCCGCTATCATCGATCATTAGCTATAGCTACACCGTAGACGTAAAATCAATAAGCAAATTAGTATCGATGATGATAACTCAAAACGAAGTAGATAGGTATAATTTTATGACGTAGGTCACCACACGTCACTTTTTGAGGGTCAAGTCCCGGTTTTTTTTAATACAGATTATGGTAATTTCATCTGTTTTCACGCGGCAATGGAGCAAAGGATAGATTGCTCGGAGAGAGAGAGGCTTCTTTTAACTCCTCCCGCGCGATCGAATAACTAAACGTAGGTAGTAAATCTCACACTTGGCACTCTGTTGATTGAACCCAAGACGTCGGCGTCTGTAGTCGAACATGCGCACGACTAGACCAACGCGGCACTTAAGAAAAGTGAAGAAAAAACATTACCGCCTAAGAGCCCCGTAGGTACACACAGGTAAAGTTTTTAATTGAATCGGTGGTAGACTTTGGAGGTCCCAATTACGAGAGGTAAACCTTTCCCGCTTATCTCGGAGATCAGTAGGAAAGTAACACGTGGATACGAGTTTTGACGACGACGGCTATTTGGGAATTTAAAATTTCCGAGTTTTTCTCCGGTATGGTCTGCTTCGGCCGCGGCTCGTTACCATCCGGCCAAGACGTGCATCGCTCGGCTTAGCGATTCGGCGTTCCGTTACGATGCCGCGTAGGACCCATTGGAGTTCCATAACCCCTAGGAAGTTAGCCCGCTACCATCTTAGACCATGCATCATGTCTTACCACCATGTGAGATTTCAGTTACAGCCTAACTTGTGGAATATAAAAAAATAAACTCTACCTTTGCCGTTATATATGGTGCCCCCATTCATAATGGATGGGTTTTCATACATCAAGTTATTGATGTTTCCAGAACAAAAAAGGTCAAAAGGTCAGGTCGTACATAATATAGCATCCAAGGGCAGACTCCATCACCCAGTGTATATGTCATGACATCAATATATTTGATATTATTTCCTTTTCATATTTTACGTGACCAGTTTTTCCTCGTATCTTGAGTAACTATTGTATACTAGGAGTTACCAGCGAATTTGTCTGCGCAAAATAATTGCATCGAATTTAGCAGTAGTTGAGCTTAACAGAGCTCGTCCGAGGATGTACTGCCGCCGTTCTGCCGCTAAACAGCATTGTTGCAATTCTGTGTTGCGATCTGTAGGGCGTGGTTGCCGGTGTATTATTGATGGCCACAGGGCGGAATGTTGAAGGGCCTTGTATGTCCTGTGAAGTGTTGCTCTGTTTATAGACCATGGTTTTCCACTCACCATCAGGTGAGCCATCTATTTGGTCCGTCAATTATGACTATAAAAAAAAAAAAAAAAAGTGGGTGTACTTATGTACACGTGTCAGAAGTTATACTTCTTTGGCGTATGGATAAAAAAGAACTGAAATGCAGTAGTGATTAACGATAAATATTAAAATTAAACTGAAATATTTTATTTAAACAGAAAAGGTTTTATTAACGTAATAATATTTATTTGTTCACACTGTTTGTACTGTTACGATTCTAAATATAAAAATACTAGAATGTACAACTTGAACATAGTTATTGATTTTTATGCCACCTAGAACAAACTTTACGATGTAGAATTCAGGTGTCGGTGTGTGCGCGCATCGTAAAAGTTCACTCTCATCATTTTTCTCCATCGCGCCAAAAGAAGTTTAACTTAAAAAAAAAACTTGAAAGAAAATATTAAACCGTTTTAATTTTGACGTCATCCGCAACGACTTAAAACTACATCAGCGCTGTGGTTTTAAGTTGGGTTCGATTCCCGGAAGTTGTAATTTCTGTATTATCTCTGGTCTGGTGGGGGGTGCATCATCTAAACTTAACTTTAAGCTTGAATGAACAGCAAAAATAATTCTACTCGAAAATAAACTGCAAATTACTAGAATTGCGCACTAACATCTGTTGTCAAGTCTCGGGGACTATCTCCAAAATTTATTTTCCATTTAACCCCAAAACTCCCTGAATCTCCAATTTAGGAACATTCCATACATTAAGCTCACAATGGGAACCCGCGCGATTCCATTCCTTGAAAAGGATCCTCTCAAAGAATTTTCAGCGCTTAGAGCGATGAATTTTAAACACCACCGGCTTCTATAGAAAGGGATACGCCGCTGGAAGCGATGTAGCGGGGTAGTCCATTAATGTGGCTGTACATTGTCCTGGGCAAAAAGCCTTTTATGAAATTGTCATTTGCATTTTTATTGTTACTGCAAGTTTTTTTTTTTTGCTTCTTTTTTTTTAATGCAGCGTTGTTATTTATTCAACATTTGTGCAGAACCATTGCGTTTGTGTATATATTTTGTGCTTTGCTGCTTTCCGCTGTTTTAGCCGCTTTTATAACGTGGTTTTATAAAGTACTTAAAGTACAGCCTGCAACCTCAATTGATTTTCGTGTGCTTGCAAAGTCGACAAAGCCGTGCCGCCAAGCGATTCAGCGTTCCAATACGATGGTTAATATTACTGCCAAGTAGGCACTGAGCAAAAAAAACTGGCAGTTGTAATAAAACCATAACCCCTGTGGCAGTGGCGTGCACAGGGTTTTGGAGCAGAGTATGCATAAAGAAGGAAGGTGGCACGATATGGAAACAAAAATGTCCTTTATGAGACATAAATTTTTTTAAGGTTGCTTTTGTGCATCTATGAAGTGCACGCCACTGCGGTACCCCTCATCGGTTTCTACACGTCATCGTACCGGAACGCTAAAACGGTTGGCGGCATGTACTATGTCGGTTTGGGTATACCCCCTCTAGAGGGGGAGTCCTACATAACCTCCGTCCTGCCAAAGGGTCGGAGGTAGCAATAAAGCTTCTCCACCACGGCAAAAAAAAATAAAAAAAGGCCAGTTAACTAGCCATAGCCGAAGGCACGAGACCAGAAAAAAATCTGAAATTATGATTTCCCAAATTGCCCCTGACGGTCATCGAATGCGGGACCTCCTCTTAAAAGCTAAGCTAAGCGCTTACCGCTGCGCCAGGTAGTTCGTCAAACGACACACGAAACCTATTTTGACGGCCGACTGGCGCGGTGGGCAGCGAACCTGCTTTCTGAGTCCAAGGCCGTGGGTTCGATTCCCACAACTGGAAAATGTTTGTGTGATGAGCATTAAGTGTTTTTCAGTGTCTGGGTGTTTATATGTATTTTCTAAGTATTTATGTATATATAATTCATAAAAATATTCATCAGTCATCTTAGTACCCATAACACAAGCTACGCTTACTTTGGGGCTAGGTGGCGATGTGTGTATTGTCGTAGTATATTTATTTATTTATTTATTTTGTGACGTTGAAACCGATTCTTCGTGCAAAAACTGTTATTCACAAATGTACTCACAAATTGAGATAATCAAGCCGTAGATGTAAAGGTACACAGTACCTTTACTTGTTTAAGCTCGTTGGATTAAGCCGGCGGCGTAATCTTTCATTAGAGACGAGAAAACCCTTCGGCTTGTGGGGGATTTACCCCGTGACCTACTTAGGTATCTGACTTACGCATTTTCTTACTGTACTACATTTTGTGAGCAAAATTCCCTTTGACATCAAAGGCGTTTTACAGCTTTAACTAATGCAATCAAAAATTATCTGAAAAGAACCAACTTTAAATATATTTTATTTCAGCACGTATTTCGAAGTATATATATATACAATATATTGTATATTTTGACGGCCGATTGGCGCAGTTTGTAGCGATCCTGCTTTCTGAGTCCGAGGCCGTGGGTTCGATTCCTACAACTGGAAAATATTTATCAGTCATCTTAGAACCCATAACACAAGCTACGCTTACTTTGGGGCTAGATGGAAATGTGTGTTTTATAGTAATATATTTATTTTTTTATACACCTTTTTTTCAGCCGGGTTCAAAATATTCTAAGAACCCTACAGCAATTTTAACCCAACAACTATTTTTCAATTTCATCATATCAACCCATTAACGGCCCACTACAGGTTACAGATCTGATCTTACGATGAGAAAGGTTTAGGCCGTAGTCCACTACGCGGCCCAGTGCGGATTGTTGAACTCCACACGCCTTAGAGAATATTATAAAGAACTCACCTTCACCGTTGAAGCAAGTGATACTTTCAATTGTTTAAAACGCACATAGCTTAGAAAAGTTAGTGGAGCTTGGTGGGATTCGAACTGTACCTTCCGTAAATGAAGCCGAAGTCCTAACGTAAGTATTATTTTTGTCAACCGAATGGCACAGTGGGCAGCGAACCTGCTTTCTGAGCCCAAGCCCGTGGGTTCGATTCTCACAACAGGAAAATGTTTGTGGGATGAACATGAATTTTTTTTCAGTGTCTGGGTGTTTATCTGTAAATTACAAGTATTTATGTATATTATTCATAAAAATAGTCTTCTGTCATCTTAGTACCCATAACACAAGCTACGGTTACTTTGGGACTAGAAGATGGCGATGTGTGTATTATCGTAGTATATTTATTTTTTTATTATTAAGAGCGTAGGTAAGGCCATTCATCGTCATCATCATCCGCAGCATATTAACGTCCTGCTGGATACTGGCCTTTTCTCTCACAGGAGAGACGGTTTTAGAGCATAGACCCACAACGCTACTCCAATGCGGGTTGGTTGGCTTTAACGACTATTGTCACAGCTAAGTCATAATACCGACAGCTTAATGTGCTCTCGAGGGTTGTAACTACCAATTTCCTAACTCCTGTAAATTCTTTAACAGAAAAAAACAATTTTAAATTTTTGCCCTACCCGAGATTCGAACCCGGGATCTTATGATGCGTAGTTAAAACTTGCTAACCACTAGAACAACGATGTAGACAGCGCGATTCATACTTATATGTTAATCTGCGTATCACGAGAGGGCGGAAATGGCAGCCTCGATTTATGTGTCCGACACACGACGTCCACGTTTCCGGCGCGCGCGTGACTTACGTGGACGGAGGTGCGTGTGAGTTATGAACCCTTGACCAGCGATCACCTGCCCTGAGGATAGCTGTGAATTATATACAGCCTTTAAGCTTCTTTAGCTTGCATTCGCTGCATAAAAACAAAGACGCAACCATAATCGTTTTTAAATTCAAAAAATTCAAAATTCAAAATTCATTTATTTAGGCCTAATATAAGCACTTTTGAAACGTCAAGTCGGTCTGTGTGTAGTGACTCTACCACCGAACCAGTGGTAAGGCAGATTTTAGAGTTCCGTACCTACCCTAAGAGAGCAACGGGACCCAATTTGTAGTAGTGACAGAGCTCGTGCAGGGCAGTACTATTGCCATGCTTATTTCTGCAGCTAAGCAGCATTGTTACAGTGCTGTGTTCTTGTCATTTTTCCACTGACATGAAATATTTCACATGACGTCAGTGAACTTCTCTGACAGCATAAGCAGCTGAGCTGAGCTTACCCGCAAGTGTCTCGATATGGGCACCCTACTGTTGCATGCAATCCAAAGTAACTCCTAGAAAAACTGTGGATTTCTCCATTTTTAATGATTCTCATTTATCATATCTTTTTTATGAAATTTCTTTAAATTTCGTAACATACACACTTTGTTTTCTTTGGGTTCAAAACTTAATTACTGACTTAATTTTGAATCATTGATCTGTTTTGTGTGGAGTATAAGGATTGGAGAAATTATGAATTTCACAAAGCAGCAAATCAAGCTTAATATTTATATTCTTTCAAAGTCAAAGACTCCGCTCAAGTATTTCCCGAAATATCATAATGTAAGCAAAGTTTTGCTATACAGTTCCACTTAACCGGAAACTTGTGTGCATCTTCAGCGTTGCAGACGTGTGAAGGCGGGATTGGACAAGTTTGAACATGTCGAGTTGCAGTTTGAACTTTGTTTATCGTTAACTACGTAGTATATGGAGGTTACGGGAGGTTAAGCAAGTGGCCAGAATGCTTCCTTGCTGCTCAAAGATCACAACAAAACTGTGTCGTTCGAGAATCTGTGAAGCGGCAATGAAATGACATAGAAATGTTACAAAAAATCCTTATTGATGTTTGATTAAGCTCAAATTCTCCGCCTTGACTTCTTTGGTTTGAATTTCTGTTATTATTCTCTGGACTCTCGTAATTATTATAAATTATTAGTATTATTTGACGCAGTGGGCTGCTTTCTGAGTCCAAGGCCGTGGATTCGATTCCCACAACTGGCAAATATTTGTGTGATGAACATGAATGTTTTTCAGTGTCCGTACGTATGGGTGTTTATAAGTATATTATAAGCATTTATGCATATCATTCATAGAAATATTCAGTCATCTTAGTACCCATAACACAATCTACGTCTTTTTTGGGGGCTAGATGGCGATGTGTAATGTCGTAGTATATTAATTTTTTTGGTATTTATTTATTTATTTGAAAATTTAATCTCTGCAACAGCTAACTTGAGCTATCTATAATCCTTACTAGCGTTGCTCACGTCCTTCTTCTGCATTTATAACGGTTTTTAACGAATCTCGTGGGACCCGTTTAATTTTCTGTGAGTAGTAAAGTAAAAAGTAGCTTTCGTTACTTTAGGTCCTTCTGACTAACCCAATGCAAAAATCAAGTTGATTCGTTGCTTAGTCAGGGTGTAAATACAAACAAACAAATAAATACACTTTCGCATTTATGTAAGTCCGCATTCAAGTTCGTTTACTACAGTTATTTTAGGCTATAATATATGTAAGAGATACAAGGTTGTTTGGAAATTCGCCTTAACTTTAATCGAAAATAATTAAGTTTGGGAGATATCAGAATTCCTGTCGGAGGGCCGAGACTGATAGTTGCTGGCACCCAACTTAACCGAATTAACTTAACCGAATTATGTGCGTTTGAAGAAATTAAATATCACTTGCTTTAAAGTCAATATAAACAATTGATCTACTACAAAAAAATATAACACAAATTAAAAATAGAACATAAATTAATTATATCTTTTATAAAATACCGAAGGTAATATTAGACCTACCTTTACCTAAGTTAAGTTTAAACAATATATTAAAACACAATTAACCAATCGTGGTTACTACACCATTGCGAAACACAAAATTCCTAAGATTGTTAAACTATACAATGAAGTTGGAAAAGAGCAATCTGCTCATTTTCTTGCCGGCTCTTGGAATCTGCCTTCTGAACAGGCGTTAGAGTCACTGCAAACAGACTGACTTGACATTTCAAAAGCTTATAACTAGGCCTACTTGAAATAAATGAATTTCGAATTGAAGTGAAGGAAAACATTTTCAGAAAACCTGCATGTCTAAGAGCTCTCCATAATGTTTCCAAAGGGGTGTGAAGTCTACCAATCTGTACTTCACCAATGTGGTGATTGTGGTGATTATGGTGATGAAGACGAATTTTTAACCGGCTTTTTCTGGGTATGAGCTGCCTTCCAACCTGGTCATATAATCATTTTAGATAGCAGACAAACTTGACGTTACAAAAGTGTTTCACAAGATGAAAAGTATCCTAATTCTTACTAAATGAATTTTGACTTTTTGAGACTATCGGATATGACTCTAGTAGGTGCTGAATTTTGAATTTTAGAGGCGGTTTAGTCAATCGGATGTAAAGACTTAGTAATATGTTTGGACGTGTGAAGCCGGAATTGGACAATTTTGAACGACTCTGTGCAGTTACAACTTTGATAACGTTAACTACGCAGTACACGGAGTACACGGAGCTTGTGAGATTAAATAATGAAATCTTAATGAGGGTTCCGCTCTTGCTGAGACTCCGGAATTGTAGTAAGGTGGTTTAAATAATTGATTTAAGCAAAAAAAGATTCGACCTCCTTTGAAGGTATTTTGGGTTCCGCTGCGTACTCTCAGTTTATAGATATACTAGCTGATGCTCGCGTTATTCTTCTGCGTTTATTACGGTTTTTTAGAAATCCCGTGGTTCCTTTTTTTTCTTGGATAAAAAGTAGCCTATGTTACACTCCGTCATTTCAATTAACTCTATGCGAAAATAAACAAATATACAAACACTTCGTCCGCGTATGAGTTAACGTTTAAAGATAGATCTGTGTGTGTGTGTGTGTGTGTGCGTGTGTGTGTGTGCGTGTGCGTGTGCGTGCGTGCGTGCGGGCGTGCGTACGCGCGATGGTTTTCCACTTATTATAATATGGAAAATCTGCATGGTCCGTCAATTAGTTACTGAAAATAAAAGAAAACCGGACGAACAGTAATCATAACTAATTGGAATTTTATTTATCGTAATATTACTTATCGTTTTTTTAAGTACATAATTTTTGTCTTAGTCTTAGGGCTCGCTCGCAAACGAGGAGTCGTTTTCACATATCAAACTTTGTATCATCAGAGTAAAATAGACCGAAGTCCCTTTTTTTTAAGAGTCGCAAATCCTGTACTGTCAAAAGTCTGAGCTAAAGAACTGTTCGCAAATTTAAGCTTTAATCTAATCTTCATAAAATCTATTTTACACTGATGTTCAAGTATTTCCATACTCAAAAACGACACTTCGATTGCGGGCGAGCAATACTGTACTAAGGACACAGGTATGTAGAGAAATGTATATTTGCCATTCATAAGACCACGCCGTGAGAGCAATTCATCACGTCGCATATTGTCGATACCTAAGTTCCGGTGCAGGCGATGCGGCCATTTCCTGCCGTACCCTCTACGACACCCGACTGCCAACCTCCCTTTCAATACGTATATCTAGGTTATGATTAATGCTACGCGGCGTAGATCCTCTACGTACAGTGTTGTAGAGGTACATATAGTTTAGATAAGATACATTTCGTTTAGAGTGTGAACTGTGTTCGATTCAACCGTTGAACCAATAGTTATTAAATAGGCAAGAGACAAAAATTATATCCCCCGACAAGAGATATAACGTGTCCACCTGCTAAAGTACAGGAATAGGAGTATTTTCAACACTTTTATTATTATATTCGTATATATATTATTTGGATATTATTTCCACTTGTGCGCCAGTGCTCTGAGAGTTGATAAAGCTGTGGGAGAAAATAAACTTTTATCCATTTCCCGGGAAGATAAATATAAATATATTACGACAATACACACATCACCATCTAGCCCCTAAGCAAGCGTAGCTTGCGTTATGGATACTAAGATGACTGATGAATATTTTTATAAATAATATACATAAATACTTAGAATACACTGGAAAACATTCATGCTCATCACACGAACATTTTCCAGTTGTGGGAATCGAACCCACGGCCTTGGACTCAGAAAGCAGGATCGCTGCAAACTGCGCCAATCGGCCGTCAACGATAATTGTCTCCTGCCCATGCTAGCGGGCGCGCATATACGACGCGTACTTAATAAAGCGACGTGAAATTAGGTGGAGTCACTTGATTTTACTTTTGCATGTGGTGATAAGGCTGTATCTGATTTCTTTCAGTTAAAACTATGACAACGGTTTGCTCCGAAACTAGTAGCGTTTCCGTTTCCCAGATAATTCTATCGTATTGTCACGTATTGTCGTAGTATATTTATTTATTATTATTAATTACGAAGCTTAAATGGCAATTAGCGGTAGAGATATCCGATAGACGCTGGAATTCTGAACTCTCTACAAAAGACCTTTGTTCTAAGGTGGGCTTGCATCATTTGATATGACGTTGAGGATGATTAGATATCCAACGGGTAACTCTCTTTCCTGCTTCTCTCTAAATCTTTATTTTTCTTCTAATTCCGTGCTACGAAATGTTCTTAAACGTGACCGCAAATTTTCACTCACAATTCTCCTACAAAGAATATAGAACCTACGTCAACTCTTTTAAACTACTAATATTCCCTTAGAGCCTTAAATAACTTGAACTTTGATTGTTTAGAATGGGTAACGGGTGTACGATTAAGGACAAATTGGACCCAAAACTAATAATATTCCGCACTGGAGGCAACGGGCGCTCAGACCCACGTCCCGCGGCCCTTTTGATATAAAAGGGAATGGAATAATTGATTAATACTTTGTTACCAATTTGTAAAACGGAAGGGCCTCCGTTGTAACCATGTAACCCTCGCGCTAAGGGCATTAACACATTGGAGGTTTGCGAGCGAGATCAAAGCGAGGTGAAATCGCCGCGGGCTCGCGGTAAGTATGACGCCGTTGACGGCATGTTGTACAGCGTACACCTATGTACATTAATTATAATGAAGTCACCATTGTTAAAGTACCGTTATGTGGATTATTCATACGTTAAGTTAGTAGTGAATGTTCGGTACAACCGATAATACAGAAACAAAGAAATGGAATGTCTGTGACATCGTAGCGCCCAACGGATGAATCGATTTTTTTTTTGTTTGAAAAGTGAATTAGTCGTGTTCTTAGCTATGTTTGATGAAAATCGGTTCAAGATTGCCGCCGTCACAATATGGCGGCTTAACTGCATATTTTTTCCCAACTGCTTCAATATGGGTGCCAAATGAATGGGCTTGTCTAGTAGAATACTAAACATTCAGACAAATTTCATATCCAATATGGCTGTCATCACTAAATGGCGAATGTCATTTTTTTTTTCATAATTCTCTTATTATGGGTATTAATGAAATGGCTTGTCTAGTAGAATAATGTACACAATACAGAATGTCAGGGGTTTTTTTTAATTTAAATATATTATTTGCGCAAAGGATCAGCCTGGCCAGCCAGTAATTAGTTTAGTTTCAGCATTATTAATAAAAGATGGCATCCGACTCATTTAACTTAAAATAAACTTTGTTGACAAGCTTTAAATTGAAAATTCATTTGTTTGTAACGTTTTAGAATCCGAAACATCGCTCCCAGTCCCAAGAGCGACTAAAAGTTGTAGCAAATAGGATCTTAGTATCGGGGGAACCTGAGAGTCCACGCGGAAGGAATCGCGAAATACTCGCAGCTCTTTTGTTACATGCAAATCACATTAACGCGGAAGAAAAACGGGAGCGGAACGACGGCATAATGCTACAACCTTAATATTCACTTTTTAGTGCTTTGTACGCCAACAGCGTACACCTAAATATCGTGAGCGAGTGGAATATACCTTTGTTGTTCTCATTTACCTAAGTGCACCTTCCCGTTTTGCGTAGCTACCTATTTCCGTGTCCGCGATTCTTAGTACTTTTTACAATGGGGACCTAGTTGATGTGCCCAATGACACAATGATTTTTTTTCTTGCAGTGGTACTGATCTAGAATCTTTGTGATTTGAAACTCGATAACTTGAATGCGTCACGGTAAACTACATTAAAAACCTATTAACAAATTTTAATAAACTATATTTTACGGCCGATTGGCGCAGTTTGTAGCGATCCTGCATTCTGAGTACACGGCCGTGGGTTCGATTCCCACAAATGGAATTTTTTTCTGTTATGAAAATAAAAGTTTTACAGTGTCTGGGTGTTTATCTGTGTGTTAAAAGTGTTTATGTATATTTTTAATAAAAAAATATTCATCAGTCATCTTGTTACCCATAACACAAGCCACGCTTAATTTGGGGCTAGATCACGATGTGTTTATTGTAGTAATATAATTTTTTTATTTTTTTATTTACGCTAAAACACATATCGGCATTGAAGTGGTCAATACATAAGTTCTCATTAATCCGCTTAGAGCACACATTGAACCGAATTCAATTGATTAAAATCGTACGACTTTCAATACTTATAAACAACTTTAAATAAACTAACACGGGAATTTCAACTAAGCCACGCCGCGGCAGTGAAGTTTTTAATACATAAGTTGCACCATTTTATAGTCGTTGTCGACAGGATTAGTTTGAAACTTAGTTTGTGAACCTTATTTAGGGTTCACCTAAACGCTTTCGTGTGAATGTTGTTTAGAATTTGTGGGCGTAGGCCGTAGTCCACCACGCTGGCCCAGTGCGGTTTGGTGGAATTCTAACACCTTTACGAACATTATGGAGAACTCTCAGGCATGCAGGTTTCCTCACGATGTTTTCCTTCACAGTTGAAACAAGTTTTATTTTAATTGCTTAAAAATAACTTAGAAAAGTTATAGGTGCGTGCTGGAATGAGAACTCGGCCCACCGAAAGTTAAGGACTTCGTCCTACCCACTGGGCTATCACCGCTTCAATCATTACCATAAAAAACAAACAAAGTCTGTAAACTGAATTGACACTAAGGTTGTGGTTGATTATTTAAGTTATTTTCATTGAAGCGTTTGCCGAATGACCAATGAATTTATTCCTTTGAAGTGGCCGCAGTGGCGTGCACTGAGTGGCGATGGCGTGGTAGGTGGCGCCATCTGTTTAATTTGCGGCGAGCTTGTTTATCGGCAGTCGGTGGCGTTAAACAGTTTAGCGGGCCGTTAGCCTAGCAATACTTAATTACGTCGCTGCAGGGGCTTTTCGCTATTGGCTTTGTGGGTGATTCACTCTAGCTAAAGAACTTTTAATCTCTGCTTATATATTCCAGCTGAATGAATAGTTTGTTTGTCGTTAGATCTTTAAAATAACTTCATCATCAACACCCTATTGCAGTCCACAGCTGGACGAAAGACCTTTCCCAACGGGACGGCTCTAGATGTACAGACGTACGTAAGGTCAACTCAGTGGCTATTAATGCGAGGGCCTCACCGGAGCGTCTGTCCTGCATCCTTAGCGGCGTTCAACATTGCAACCCGCGTTCTATTGGACACAAGGCTGGCTAGAGCATGCACTTCTTTTGTTTGGAACTTGCCTTAAGACTGCAAGGCTTCACAAATTAACCTCGTAATATTATAAATGTGAATCTGTGTTTGTTCTTTTGTTGTTTTGTCATTCCTGCACGCCCTTATTCGCCTTCCTTATTCTTGGCATAGAGTTAGTTGAACGACGGAGAGTAACATAGGCTACTTTTCACCCTAGGAGAACAAACGGTTCCGACGGGATTTGTTAAAAAAACCGAATAAACGCGGACGATCAGGAAGTCTTATATACGAGTAAGTTTGGATATTTTGACTGTCGCGCTCAGGAGCTAACCGATCTTGCAGGACTTAATCACTTCCATCCCCAAGTTATAATATCCCAGCAACTCGCACGAATCTATTTTTGTTTTCTTGTCTCATACGCCTAGGGTTAGGAACGCCCTTCCGGAATCGGTGTTTTCGAATATTTTTTTATGAATACCATATAAATACTTATAAATTACATATAAACACCGAGACACTGAAAAAAAATCCTGTTCATCGCACAAACATTTTCCAGTTGTGGGAATCGAACCCATTACTCAGAAAGCAGGGTCGCTGCCCACTGCGCCAAACGGCCGTCAAAAGTGACTCAAATACCTGCAGTCCAACCTGCCGGCAATTGTCTTCAGGGTGCTGTTGGTGCTCCCCGCAACCTTTGCACCAATAAATCGTTGCCTCTTACTAATTGTTTATTAACAAGTTTTAATCGCAGAAGGCTCAGATTCACCGAATTGAATTATCCAACTATCCCATTACGTATTCCGTACAACCCTCGTGCCCGCTAAACAACCGGCTCACGTTAAAAGCTTAGCCAATAACGGGTCACCAGGCGACGTTACTTAGCCAATGCCAGTTCGGGGCGACGGTCGACCGCAGACCGGAGCGGGGTCCGATAAACCGTTCTGTGCCGTTAATAATATAGATGGCGCTGCACATTATATGCCTGAAGTTTATTGGAGGGTTTAAATTTCACTTTTTTTTTCTCTCAGAGAAGGGTTTGCGGTTTGTAAGACTTCACATGCCATTGAGAACGTTCTGGAAAAATGTCAGACATGCAGGTTTCTGTAACCTTTGTGCTGTTGGCCTTGTAATCTGTGACCCCATTTTACCCTATTATTATTAATATCTGGTTGTCACTGCGTATTTAACCGTTAATGCTCAGCGAGTTGCGAAGTTGAGAGTGGGCCTAGGCACATATTGCCTGAAAGAGAGAAAGAAAAATCAACTTTATTGCCTCACACAAATGGTGTAAAATTGTATCATTTTTATGTTTATTTTTATTTCACTACATGTACCTGTTACGGAGTATGGCTTGGTTAAAAAGTTTATTCTCTGTGGCTCTTCGGAAGCACTTTTCCGATATCAGCTAGAAAAAATTACCCAGAAGTGAATAGATCACCACAAAATATAGCCCAGTTTAAAATATAACATTAATCCGCCCTTTGACGATCGGACTTGAATCGGGTTAGTTTATTGGGTCGCAACTCTCTCTTTGAGATTTAAACTTATTACTTAACCAAGTCGCAAATGGATTATAGTACACTTTATCGTTTGTAAACAATTTGTAAGGGTTTTGCCACAGTCTTAAACTAAGCTAAGACAGGTCATCATCATCATCCTCAGCCTATTTATATTCCATTGCTTATGCATAAACCAATCATATTGCTGTAATTCGGGTTGGGGGGGTTGCAACGATTATCATCACATGTAAAAGAAAATAATCCGAAGACGATGTATATATGCCATCATACTTCATCTTAATCGTATTCGCAAACAATCTTTTTTTGTGAATCAACTCATCAACAGGACGTCAACGGCTTAGACATAGGTAGGGTCTTTCGTAGGGATTTTCACTTGCTACGGTTTTGTGCCGCTTATGTCCAGTGACGCCGTGTGACTTGTTTTAATTCGTATGTCCACCTCGTGTCTACAAATGCTGCGCTTTCCAGTGGCAATCCAGCACCTTAGGACCCCAATTTCCATCGATTCTCCGAGCTTTAGAAGCGGTGATAGCGCAGTGGGTTGGAGCTCGACTTCTCTTTCGCGGGGCCGAGTTCGAATCCCAGCATGCACCCCTTAACTTTTCTAAGTTATGTGCGTTTGAACCAATTAAAATATAACTTGCTTCCGCGTTAAAGGAAAACATCGTGAGGAAATTTGCATACCCATGTATGCAAAATTCCTCACGATTGTGATGATTTGTGAAGTTGTTTTGTAATTATTTTTTTATCTATTTGGGACAGAAAACAATTACATATTACAACAATAGCTCTTAAATCTAAACAAAAAAAAAGGGGTTAATTTGTAATCCACAACACTGTCCACATACTGTTGTAAGGAGCAGTAGGACATTTTAGGAACATTATAGAGAGTTCTCCATAATGTTCTCTAAGGTATGTGGAGTCCACCAATCTGTACTGGGCCAGAGTGGTGGACTAGGGCTTAACCCCTTCTCATTGCGGGAGGAGACCCGTGCCCTGTAGTGGGCCGGGTATGGGTCGATATGATGATGATGATGATTGCCACATCAGCTTCGTAACTCGCAGTCTATGTCGGTAATTCTGCTTCTTCCACGGATCTCCTCAACTCTAATATTTCAACCAAAAAGTTTTTCAAAACATGAAATCACTGCCCGGTCTTTAGTCTTTTACGCGTGTTTAGAACATTTTTATTTAAAATCATAGAAAAACCCCTCGTGAGAAACTCTCTATCCACTATTTATAAGGGTAATACTAAAAGCTAAAAACTCCTTTCTAGACCTTGTTAATAAGCTGAGGCAACGTTATTGAAGATTATTCAATAACTTTGCCCTACTTAATGACTTAATTAACAAGTTAGGCTTCTTACTTAAAGCGAATAAAAAAGGAAAACTTAAGTTAGCTTGGCCTAATGCAAATTTTTAAGTGAAACACGACCAACGAATTTCTTAAACTTTCCTCAGAGCATTGACTAAATAAAATCTTAGAGAAGATATTTCCCAGACGTCCGATTTTTCTTTCGATAGACGTAGGCGAGTATTTATGTGTTTTGAAGAACTGTTCAATCGTGTTTCCATCGCACCGCAAGACAACAAGGGAGTTTTCTTTTCTATGACTAGAATATACCACCACTTCGCGCAAAGCGCTTTTCATTTTCTTTGTCAAACGTATGGTCAAGATTTCGTTTATCTTAAGTTGTTACCATTATATCTGGGGATCTACGACATCATTTTGACGGAATATTTCTCTTGTTGCCAGTCATATCATCAATAGCCTACAACCGTCCGTTCTAAAAGCCTTTTTCAACGGGAAAGTTATCCCTAATCACAACGCTGGGTTTGTTGATCGCAGTAGATGGTATATTTAGCACAGAGGGCTCTGCTGCCCGTTCTGCTTTATATTCCCAATAAGTACTCTCATGTCTCTCTTAATCGTTTTTTCTCCTTCTAACTGAATATATAGTTTTGTATTCGCAAGTTGTGGCAGTCTTTAAGTGGGGCTACAATATTACATTTATATGTATTTTCATTTTTTGTTTAGTTTTTAAGAGTTGTTGTTGTAACCTGTTGATTGTCCCTTAAATAAATAGAAAAAGAAAACAAAAATATTCCCTCAGTCGCCTAGTAAGACACCATTGGTATAAGCTTTTTATTTTTTTTCTGACGAGGAAAGACGTAAAAGGTTTCACCGTCTAGATCCTTATTTACAGATATTTTCGACTGTTGATGCTTCTTAATTTTACGTTAGACTAATGTTTGGTTCAACTAAACATCACAAGTGTCAAATATTTTAATGTACTCTATTGTACGCTTTGGACCAAGTGGGCTGGTTTTTTTTTTCAAAAAGTTGAGTTCATCATCTCTCCCTCGGGAGGGGGATACAGCTTTTTGCGACTTACGGTCTCGAGGCGATTTAATGGCAACTTTTCACCACGCCTTTGTCAGTTAATCTTTTTGCCGGGAGAAGTTGTCGCGACCGCGAACATTCGGCGAGTGTGTTTTTTTTCGCTCTGTGATTAAGTAGCTTAAGTTTGTGTGAAGGGGAGTTTTTTTTTGTGTGTGTTTTGAATGTCTTAGAAGCTTGCGAACTTTGAGTTCCATATTTTCTGTTTCAACACACTTATGATGTACCTATGTATAGAAACAGTTTGATGCATATTAATGAGGAAGAACTTTTTCCGTTTAATTTCCCACGCTCTACGCACACGAGTTTTTTTGTATCAAATACAAACCTAACAGTTTTTTACAATTTGTTTCTTGCATAATAAATTATTTAAGAGCGTTAACTTTTGATTGGACAAATGATGCAAACAAACTTTGTTCAGTATTTGTTGCACATGATATTTTAAGTGTTTTTTTTTTTTCATTTTCGAAGGTATGTGCGTTTTTAATTTAAAATAGCTATTTATTTTGCTTTAGCGGTGAATGACAACGTCAAAAGACAATAGATGATCGTAGCAGATGCTACTACTTAGAAGCACAGGGGATATTTATAATTTCTGAATTTTCTCTGATCTAGTCGGGTGGGAGGCTTTGGCCGTGGCTAGTTACCACCCTACCGACAAAGACTTGCCGCTAAGCGATTTAGTGTTCCGGTGCGATGTCGCGTGGAAACTGATTAGGGGGTGGAGGTATGACTACCAAATTCCCTAACAGGTTACCCCGCTACCACTTTAGACTGCATCATTACTTACCACCAGGTGAGATTGCAGGCAAGGGTTAATTTGTTGAGGAATAAAAAAAAAATGCCGCTGCACATTCTCCGAAATGTCTCCTTATTAACCTCGTACTACACCCGCGGAAAGAAAAGGGGTGGTGACAACTGTTTTCTGGTCTCTGCTTCACATACGGCTCGTGCCCAACTGTGGGACATCAAAAAGACGCCTTTCCCAATACGACAGGACTTCAATGGGCTAATAAAATAGCAATTAGGTCGCCTTATCGCTACATTAGTGATAATGCTATAAATGCTGCTTTAATGTCTAACGTAATGCGATGCACTAATGGCAGGCCTCGTCGCAACAAAGTCCAGACGTGTAATTTGCTCGCAACGCCATCCGCTTCGCTTATATCGCCTAATGCAACTATTTAGAGCTCTAGAAGTTCAGCGCGACTTCAGTTACTTGCATTTCATACAAGCACAGAAGCACTGCCTACCCAACATTTTATTTTTATTCTATCCTCCTGCTTTATACCAACTGGTAGTCAAAAACCCTGGACATCGGCTATCCTATACAATATAACTCAACTCGACCCGTCACTTCGCCCGCCTTCTTCATACAAAAAAAAAAATTTAACTCGCACCTATATTATAAAATTTTAGCGCGTTGAGACAAATTTGGCTTTGCGATCCGTTGACCCAATACTAGATTGCTTAACTTAGCAAATTGGCCCACGTGAACATAGCTTAATTTAGCAAATTGATTCAAGTCAACATAGCAAGCTTAACTTAGCGAAGTGACCCTGGCAATCAACATGTGAATTGATCCACGTTAATATAATATCTTAACTTAGCAACTTTAACTACCCGTTTCTCTCTACCATCTTTAGCATTTTTTTTTATCTTGTCAAAACTGAAGCAAAATTTGGCCTCAAACTCCCTTCCGTGCCAAAAAAAATAAAAAACAAAATGCAGACACTTCAGTAAGACTTTGCATACCGCATATCCACAAACGATGAAGATGTAGGTACAAAAATATAATCTATGTAAGTAAAGCCTTCAAAATATTTCCAAGGAAATATAATTACCTGGATATGTTGAAAGCCACTCTGGTTTATTTGTGGGCCGCTTTGAGCTGCATGCGGGCACAAAACTTTGCCCCACTCACTTTACACGGCGTACCTATTCCCCGAAGTTTGCTATTCATGATTATACCTCTACCCCCAGTTTGCTTCCACCGGATGCGAGCTTTGAGGTAATTTTAAATTTGGTCTACGGAAACGTATTGAAGTGAGACCTTGTTTGATATGAACGTAAATTTTAAGATTGCAATATGAATATTTTTGTAACACTCTGTGTGGATCCAAATGAATAGCTACTAGTTACTTCAAAATTAACTTTATTTTTCTGGTAAGTTTATAGAACCGTTTATAACCTAACAGGTAAGACGATACGGACTCCCAATTCCTACAAAGAGTATATAAACACAACTTTGTTTAATTTTTTTAATTTTCTTTTTTTTCTTAATGTTGTCGCCCATTTCTTGTTAATATTCTTTCGCTCTTTTATGTTTCAAATACCCACATTAATGAATAAATGACAGCAACGAGTGATGGTATTGTCCGTTCATCATCTCTTGACGCGTGGTCTATTTATGTAGTCTGTGGTCAGGAGAATATTACGTAACTAATCACGGTACGTAGTTTTTTTTAAACTATTCTATTTCCAGTTAAGAATTCGTATCTGAGATTCTATCATTGTGCAGTTGGTTTTATTTTAATCTATTCGACCTATAATTTGATTTTACGAGTAATTTTGTCTTTTTTAGAAATAATTTATTACATTTAAAATATTTTATTTTAGAGAAACTCTTTCTTAGCGGATACCGACACCCCAAAATACCTTCTAAATTAAACCCTTTCTTTAAAAAAAAAAAACATAGAAACATATTTGTGCTACTAGGGAGTAGCATTCTTCTTTCCTTTGCATACTTGAAAAAAAAAACAAACTGATGTCCTACTTTGAAACTATCATAACCCTAATGGAACTATTGTGCCGCTCCAGAATTTGGTCCAATCATATTACAGTATTTCGAGTTTGGTACAATTTATATCATATCTATTTATTTGCGATCCATCCATCAAGTACCAGATAGGTTTTTATTTGTGTCGAGTTATTTGATTATCGAATTCGCTGAAAACATTTTTCGGTGCGTGTTTTATTTATTGAACTCTCTTCGTTTGTATGTTTATAAATTGATTTTTAAATCACACATTGATCTATCAATTTGCGTTTGTAACTGACCGACAGTGAGCATGTTAGACTGCAGAGCAAGAGGGCGGTTTTGATCCCCGGGCCAATCAATGAATTGTATTGGGTTCTTCTATCAAGAAATTCTTAGTTTCCAGCCCGGAGTTTGAAAATTGGCGGTAATTAACGCCCGTGCCTCGGAGAGCACGTTAATCAGATATAACGGTCAAGGACTTATGCCAATTTTGCAACTGTTAACGGCTGGTGGAATATTTTAACGACTGTGGCGAAGACAACATTATTGTATTAAATTAACTTCAATAAACGCGTGTCACTGTGAGTAATCCGCGGTTAACTTATTACACAACAATTTCGGAAATTAAAGTTTCTAACATCGCACACTACAGACGTTGTGCACCGCACCCGCTTGCCTTCACCTTTATGTCGTTGGGCTGAAAGCCTATCAAAGCAATCTTAACTTTAATATTTTATTGTAGCGAACGAAGCCTAAGAAATAAAATCTCCATTATTCTACATTAATTTCGAGTAGAAAATGTTATAACTTAGCATCATCGGGACAAATGTAAACGGATTTACCTGTACTTTACATTTTCATTTACTATTTTCCACTCTGCGCCTTTGGTAATAAGGTTGTGTGAGTTACACGGTGCTTTGGAGAATGTATACCTTTTTTACCTTTTCAGCTCGAATTTCAACTCATGTCTTTTGAAACAAAGTAGGTTTCACATTGAGTTGCGTTGATATATGTATGTAGGGGATGTTACGTCACACGCCTCTTTCTGCTTATCTTTGTTTTAGTTGAGCTTCTTATGAGTAGGTTTACCATGCGTTTTTTTTAAGTGAGACTGTTTAAGATATGTCGGTATTAAAGACAAATCAAATAGGACTTTAATTAAATTAATATCTAAAGAAATATAGATAAGTCGGTTAGTGCAGGATGAAAATTACCCTATGCTCTTTTTTGTATGCAAAATTTCATAATGATCGGTTGTGTAGTTAAGGTGCAAAACCGTAACAATCAAACTCACATTGGTATCGTTGCCTATGTTATTGTTCAAACACCTTAAAAAGGTAAAAGACCAATGGGAATTTTAAAAATATTTTTCCATTAGAAAAGCCTTTTCTCGATGTTGCATGCCCGATATAATATTATACAAAAGTTAAAGCCTTATGACAATCTCTCAGGCCAACTACCTCTAAAAATGTCTACTTTAATATCCTCTCCAAATATTAGCTCGACATCACTGTCTCAAAATGGTTGTGTCTAAAACAAATGAATGGTTTAAGGTTATTTCTCAAAGGAATTGCTAAAATTCGCTTAGTAGAGACAACATTAAAACTTTAAACTATGTGAGCGCACACTATAAATACACTCGCACACTATAGTTTCACAAATAATATCAAGCAAAGAAAATTCCAACTCAGCACACGTCATTAAATAATAACTTAGTTAAGAGTGTGGTCTTATTTTTATATCATCATCATCATCATCATCTCAACCAATTGACGTCCACTGCTGGACATAGGTCTTTTGTAGGGAGTTCCACTATGCACGGTCCTGGGCCGCTTGCCTCCAACGGCTCCCAGCTACTCGCCTGATGTCATCTGTCCACCTCGTTTGGGGCCGACCTACGCTGCGTTTACCGGTGCGGGGTCGCCATTCCAGCACCTTAAGACCCCAACGTCCATCGGTTCTCCGAGCTATGTGCCCCGCCCATTGCCACTTCAGCTTCGCAACTCGCTGAGCTATGTTGGTAACTCTAGTTCTTCTACGGATCTCCTCATTTCTGATTTGATCACGTAGATATACTCCTAACATAGCTCTCTCCATCGCCCGCTGAGTGACTCTGAGCCTTCTTATGATCATATTTTTATATCGCTAATTGTAAATTTCCTGAATTCAAATTAAATGGACTTTCTCGCTTTATGCCGAAAATTTCAATATTTCGTTGCACATCCGAAAAGTTTTGTCTTTAAGACATAATCAATTGAATTTAGAGTCAAAAGGGTTATAAAAATTTAATCAGCACGAAGTAGGATTTATCCTATTTCCAGAAGCAATAATAAGCAGCCTAATCACTAAGTTCCTTAATTAAATCTGCGTTGTGCGCGTCGAAAACAAAAAGGTGGGTATTAGTCGAGTAACGTAAATAGAGCGCTGACGGTCTTAAGATTTGATAATGTCACCTACGGCGTCTGACACCGACGTCGGTGTAGATTTAGTCGAGAGTCACATAGCCCAATTGTGGAAGGCTAAAGGCTATTTGGCTTTTATCATTTTCAGCTCCACTTTATTGCTCTATTTTATTTTTTAGTGAACTCTCTCTGTAGTATAGAATAAAAGTGTATTCATTGATTCAGTCATAATTTCTACGCCAAAAATCAAAGCAGTAATTTGCTCCGTTGCTACGTGGAAGTAAGGCAAACCTCCACACTCTCGGTTTTAAAATAGGTAATAATAGGGATAGGGATTTATTTTTAAACCGATTTTCGGAGCTCCAAAATACTGTTGAACGATGTATAAGCATATTTCATAAGGAATCACCCTGAATAATTCGATATATTCTAAATGTTTACTTATTGCAGCCCTATCGGAGATACAAGATCGACACGCGCATAGTATCATCAGTTCTTTCTGTAAAAACTAAGGCAATGGTTTCTCAAAACTATTAGCGTTTCGCTCTCACTGATAAGTCTTAGAGACGGTAAATAATGTACATCTGAAGCCTCTGTAGTATTATTTCGGTTTTTATTTACACGTTGTATGTATGAGTGTTAATTATGATGTTTTCTTTGTTTCAGGTATGTACAAATTCTTCATCTATCGCCGGGCAAAAACTGATCCTTGGGCTTAGATACGAGGTACAATTTTAACTATAGGCGTTTTAATCACAATTTTCTTTTGCAATCCAGAAATGAGCATGGAAAATGTATTTCACACATTATCACAAAAAGCTACAATACCTACTACTGAGACTTTATATATGTTTTGACGGCCGATTGGCGCAGAAGTGATGAAGTGCAGATAAAATAGAGCAGACTTATTATAAAAGATAACAATTTTTGATGGGCTTCGAGAAATAATAATTTGTTACGAAGCTTTTGTATTTATGTATATTATTCGTCTTCGTTTTTGGTGTCAAATAACCATATCGAATAATTTATAATTAATTTGAGTTACTAATCGTTATTTCGCCATAACTACTATTTTCGACGTCGCTAATAATAAGGCATTATTTATGTTTCATGCACAATAGATAACGCAATAATCGCGTAATTAATTAATACGCGAAATTAATACATTTAGTTAAGCTCCTGGTGAACCTTTTGATAAGATTAACCACACAATCGTCAGAACAAAACCCACCTTAGTTTCAATATTATAAAGTTGCTAGTCGAATGACTCTTTATTCTTCTTGGCTTTTGACATGTGTTAATTGAAAATACACTCTAGGGATATCGAAACAAAGTTGAGTTTTTCATTTAGATAGATCCAAGATATCGCTGTGTTCGTTTTATCAGATGAGATCGTCGCACGGCGCGACCTAACGAAGTTCGAACACACGTTTTGTTTTGAAGTTTAATGGAAAATAATGTAGTTGGAACGCGACTTCGAAACAGAAGTTAAAGATTATCGGGCACTTTGTGAACATTCAAAGTTAGTTTCACTTGTTTATTATTCCGTTTGTGAATTTTGTACCGGCAAAAATACTTTGTATATTATTATTAAGAAGCTGATAATTCCAAAATGAGGTTCAAACGACTGGAAAAATGTGTGAGTTTTTTAGTTTTTGGGTTTTTATTTGTTTATTGTAAGTTTTTATGTATATTATAAACTATTATTATTAACATACTACTTCTAAATAAACAAAATTTATATTTAAAAAAATAATAGTTTGTAAGATGTCGTTGCCTAGCCCAAGACTTCGAATATTGTGTAACGCCCGGTACTTATGACTGTGGACTATGATGACTAGTGTTGCCATCTGTTGTCACTATTCTAAACTAATCTATTGCACTTGCCCGCGACATTGAATTGAATTGAAAATTTCTGATTTCCCGTGTGTTTAAAAAGTGTTTTTGGAACTGTTAAATTGAAACAATCCTACGATCTTCGCCTTACTGCATCGATTTATGAAGCGCTCGCCAACACAGCTTTTTAAATAATTAAAATATCACTTGCTTCAACGGTCAAAAAAAACATCGTGAGGAGGAGAGGATGGCATGCCTGAGAGTTTTCCATATTCTTCTAGAAGGCGTGTGAGGTCCACCAATTCGCACTGGCCCAGCGTAATGGATTACGGCCTAAACCCTTCTCATTGTGGGAGGAGACCCGTGCCCTCTAGTGGGCTGGTAATGGGTTGGCAAGATATGATGATTCTTGTTGTATAAGCTATATTACTGTAGCTCCACTTTTATCACAACCCATTCAGTAGTATTTGCGTGAAAGAATAGAAAACATACAAACATCCAAACTTCAACATCATCACAAACTTTTACGTTTGCAATATTAGATTAAACCTCATAGGTTTTCCAAAACCAAGTGATATTGATTAATTGTCAAAATTAAAAACGCACATTATTCCGGAAATTGAGTGCGTGCCGGGGATCGAAACTTAGCTTTCAGTGATTTTGATTCCAAAATCACTGAAAGCTTAGTTCAAACCAATCTTGAATCGCTATTGATATAAATATGTATAAATATATATATCGGTAATTCTTTCCGAACATCGGTACATTGGTCCCGATTACGCTGAAATGTCATTGGGAGTTGGTCGACCCCCAACGAAGTAGCTTTACAGGTGACACCAAGCGAGTCGCTGGTAGCCGCTGAAAACAAGCGGCCTCGGACTGTGTATTTTTATTTTCATTTTTCGTCGCTCACATATTGATGAGAAGGTAGAGAAAGAGGGGGTGCCCTCTATCTCTACCTTCTCATCAATCCCGTAACGTGCGTGCGTTGTCTGTTGCCAGGTAAAGTCCTTGGGGTTGGCAGCGGAATCCCTGCCGAAGTTTCATAACAACTTTGCCACGCCGCGTACCATAAACGCTGCCACCGGACGGTGGTTGTTTTCTCGTTCCCATTAAACTTTTGCCCATCAAGTACAAATGGCTACTTCGGATTATTCAACTGGCTTTTTAGGAACGAAACACTAAAACAAATCGATACTTCGTGTTCCTCTTAACCCCCGCAGTGAAATGTAGACCAAAATTCTAAAAAGGCACCGAAAGCAACTCCGATACAACGCTGACAATAAACTTTGACCACTCGACCGTCCATTCCACTTTGCCTCTCCAGCGTGCCATTTGTTACGCTTAAGTTTACAATTGTAACAAATGTACACGAGGAGGAGAGTTGACCTTTCTACGTTTCTCTTATTTCATGTTGATTCAAATTTAAAATGACAACGTAGCGGGTAGACCAGTTCGTGATATTATTATTATCATCAACCCGCTCCTTTTTTTCGGATTTCTCGCACGATGAGATAGGATTAAGCCGTAGGCCACTGGCCCCGTGCGGATTGGTGGACTCCACACATCTTTGTGAACATTATGGAGAAACCATAATGTGGAAACCTACGTGCCTGAGCACGTAGGTTTAACTTGGAAAGTTAGAGGCGCGTGCTGGGTTTCGAATGTTTAGTCGTAGCCCCCGAAAATGAAGTCGAAGTGAAGGCTATCACCGCTTCCGTTAGGGGCCAATAGAAATCTTAATAACAAGTCACAAGAAATATTGTGTGCACACAAGACTAGGTTTCAGAAACGGGAAATCCAGGTCCCGAAAGAACCGGCAGTCTAATTTGATTTTTCTATAAGAAAGAGTACCGTAATTCCCGGTTCTCCGAACCAGTGAGGGTTTCACAATGTTGAACGCTGAAATTTTGAGTTTCTACGGCGTGAGCAAAGGTAGAGCAGGTGGATTAATGCAAACAACTCTTCAGAACACTTATAGAGAATAAAGTCACCAGAACACACAAAGGGAGCTGACTTCGGTGCTCTCGATACTACAAGGGATGTTCAACAAGTCTTCTGTCGGTTGAATGAATGGATAAGCTTAATTTTTTAATGATTCACAAGTTTGGCTATTAAGATTTTTTTCCCTTCAAAATTTGTTGTTTCTAAAGAACAGTTTGTCGTAGGAGGAAGGTCGGGAAGTTCTACCGCCATGCTTATTTCTGCCGCTAAACAGCATTGCTGTGATCGCCCCAGGTTTATGCACTCTAAAAAAAGAAAGCCAACTAAGAGAGATTTTCTCTTAGTTGACGTGATATAAATTATAACAATTATGATAATAAACATAACAACAAAAGCTGATTAGTTATAGCAGCAAGTTCATTATAGATTGAGCTAACGATGTAGGTATGTTCATTGATTCTAACAAATAAATACGTTGTTTCTATTATTATTTACTTCTTTGTATGATTAGATCATTTTTAATTATTTAGCTTAAACAAGTACGTAAATTGAATCAGTTAAGAATATGCCTTAGTTAAGTAACAATAATAGGAGCAATACAGTTGCCCAGTCCATTGAATTATGATAAACAATCATTATCATCTTATTTGATGTATCTATGTTCTTGTTAGGCTCGTGGAATCAAGATCACAACAATCACTATCTTGTTAGGAATAACCAATTTTTTTTTAGAGTGTGGAGACAGGGCGGCAATTTGTAGGACGTGTTTCTTGCGAAGGGTTGATCTGTTTATTATTAAAAAAAAAAAAAAGATGAGATTAGGAAGATAAATATAATTAATTATGGCGCGATCAAAAGATAGGCTCTCGTACCTAAATATTGAAGGAGGATATTCTTTTTGGGAAGATTAATTAAAAAATGTCGATCAAAGCAGTATTTAGGGGTATAAACGGTCAAAATGATAAATTAAGTAAGCCCTTTTTTTTTTTTTTTTATAAACTCGACCGGTTTCCGATGGTACGTCTGATATTATCTAGGGCAATATTCTTAGACACAATGGCATAAAACATTTTCGATTTAGACACAATGGCAAAAAACATACAATCGAATTAGTCCTCCCATTTTTTTTAAGTCGCTTTTAAAAAGAACTATAACGAAACCAACAAAGTATGTCGGCAATAAAGATAAATGTTATACCTAAGAGAAAAGCGAAAATAAAAAATTCTCCAACTATAACAATATGGTTAGTTTACTTCAACGATATTATTATTGAGCTCGCAAAAAAATATGATTCCGTGCACCATAAAATATTACGGCCTATTTTTATTGTAACTAATAACTATACTAGGAAAAATGTACGTTTACGTTGACGTTTATTGCCAGTGTTTTAACGATTACGCCCGCGCGCTTGGCGGAAAATGCAGGCTTTTACTCCCTTGGGTGGCTAAGACGCGCTGCCGTATCTAGGTCATACAAAACTCGAGGTGTACAGGAGAAATCCCCTGAGATCATTGCAATCAGATATAGGTACAGTTTTACTCTAGTATATAAATAATGCACAGGAAACATATAAACTTACAAGAGCGTTAGTCAAAATAACGTCAACTAAGATCAAGTGAAGCGCGACCTTGAAGGATAATCAAAAATTCCCCGGAATTTTTGTGTTTTTAATTTAAAATAAAAACGGATCGACATTCTTATTTTGATTCCAACTCCTATAGCAGCAGTAATTTAACTCCGGAAACGATTAAAATAGATTTTTAAAATATGACAATTTACTTTGTTTATATTTATTCATAATTTTTTTTTTTTTAATTATTAACGATTTGCCTTTATTTTACTGTCTCATGAGTTGGGAAAAATAGAGTACCAATGGCAAAAACGCAAAAGTGCGTCTTGAACGCCCCTTCGTTACGCTTAGAATTTGTTCCGGCGCCCGTAACTTTATGTAAAGATAACTCTCATGTTAAACAGTACTAGTATAATTTGAACCGACAACTTATAGGATTTCAATTGACGCCTGAAACCGCAATTGAGGTTACTCACAGGAAAAGCGTCTTTCCATTAAGCAACTTCAAACTTCTGGCTCATGTCAGACGTTCGACAAATATCCTGTCAGATGTTGGCGGGGGCCCGTGTTTTGTGTAATTGAATACTTCCGCCCGTGCAAATCATGCAGCGTTAATGTAGCGTCCGAAATGTTCTAAACTCTGAAGCTTTCGGTTTGATGTTTGAATACGTAAGCGATGCAGTCAGTGTTCGAGGAAAATTGTAAACATGGCCAGATACTGTTGGAGTTTGTCGACAAAATATTGAATTATAGTTATGCTTATCAACACTGGTCGAAGTGGCGATATTTCATTTGGTACCCACAAAATTGTTTCGTTTTTGAATGGGATTTTATGACATATCTTCGACAAGTTAAGTTTATCATTAGAAGTTTAGCCTTACATGTGTTTCGAAGGTTAGATCTACAAGACAGAGGTACTGTATGTTTTTTAATTATCTGCCATGAGAATTAGCTTATCTGAGTAAATAGCTTAATGCTTTATAAAGGGGTACTTATAAAGGATTACTAGCTTCTGCCCGCGAATTCGTCTGGGTGGACTTTCTAAATTGTGTCTAATGCTTTGCTTGATAAGTAATTTCAAATTTCCCTCGAGAACTACTAACTAAATGGGATAAAAGGTAGCCTATGTTCTTTTCCATGGCAAAGGCTATATGCATGCCAAATTTCATCAAAATTCGTTAAGCCGTTTTTGCGTGATTAAGTAACAAACATCCGCACCCACATTTATAACATTATATACTAGACATGCCTTGCGGTTTCGCCCGCGTAAATTTACTCTACATAGTCTACACCTATAGTCAAACATGATATTTATGACAAACATTTTTTTATCTTTCGTAAAATATAACTATCTTTTTCTTAAAAAGTATCCTATGTTACTTCTGAGTCCTCCAAGAAAACGTGTCAGAAGTTTCATGATGATCGATCAAGTAGTTTTCGCGCGAAAGCGTAACAAACAAACTTACATTCACATTTATAATAATAGGAGGATTCCTTACATTGAAATATTTTATCGTGCATGTCGAAGCTAACTACGGTTAAACATGTCTCTGTTATTCCGTGATGTTTCCAAGAACAGCTAAAACATGTATAAAATGGTCCACTTACATGCGCCGTGAAGAAGCGGGTACATGCAACCAATTTACCTTTCCTTCCACCATTTAAGCCCTCCAACCTTTGCCTTCATGCAAAATGCATTCTTACGTGTAATTCTTTTTCGTTTTCATGTTCTAATTTCTTAGGAAAAATTATTTCTATTAAAAGTTTCCCGATAATTATAAGTTTTTTTTTTATGTTCAATTTCGCAGTGTTATTTAATATGTAAATTGCTCTTATTATTGCTGTAGTATTAAAAGTTATGCACGTTCAATGGGTACATATTACAAACTGAAACATGTTTGGTATCGTATTTTCCGAACCGAGCGGATGAACCGATTTTGATTTTGTTTTTTTGTTTGAAAGGTGAATTTGTTTTGTTGACAATCGATTAGAGATGGTTGCCGCCACAAAATGGCGTATGTCATATTTTTTCCGATCATGGGTATTAAATGAGAGGGCTTGACTAGGTAGAATAATGTTTATAACATTGAAATTCGGGTTTTTTTACGATAACTAATGATTATGATTATGATGATCAAAAAGAACTTGTAATATAATTATTCGATATATAACAAATCTTGCATACAATTGTTATTGGCGCCCAATTGGGATCCGAAGGAGCAAATTCGAGCGAAATTATACCATTGTATTGTATACTGTGTATTCAAGTAGAGTACGAATAAAAAACCTAGTGCCTTAATAGATTTAGATTAAAGAGACTCCTCGATATGCGCCCAGCACGACCGGATAAATAATTGGCAACACAATGCCACGCCATTGTTGTTACTGGTATCCCGTCCCGTCTGTTATAACATGACTAGTCATGACAAAAAAAACTAGTGATCTTAGATTTTAATTAGACATATAATTCGCACCGTACGAGATACCTGAAACATTCATACAAATTGTTATTGTTGCCCAATGAGGGGACAAATGACTCTAAATTACCAGGGAAACTTTTTTCGCCACTTTCCGGCTAATCTCTAAGGGATACAGAAGTTATGCACTGGAGCTGGTGTAATTACAAGATTACGAATAAAAAATATAGTGCCGGATCATCATACATTTTAATATAACATATATCGCGCCATTATTACGAGACAATATTCAAACGACTAAGAAAATTATTTTTGGCGCCCAATGTGGGACCGAAAGTGTAAATGCCGCCATGCTATTCGCTAGTTTCTGGTCTGATTCGTAGCCTTGTTGGAACCTAGAGTTTAATATCGATTTTATTTATACAAATATCGCACTATGACCATGCAAGATGCCTGGATGTGTTTATACAAATTGTTATTGGCGCCCAATGTGAGACCCGGAGTAGCAAATGCCGCCATATTGCCATTGCAACGGTTATTGTTAGTTTCAAGTGTGTGTGTGTTGAAGTGTCAAGTATCAAAAGGTCTAAAGTGTAATTACAAGGTAACAAATAAGGACTCTCATGCGTACATACCACCAATATACGTCGTCTGGACGTAGGTCTTTTGAAAGAACTTCCACACTCCAAAATTCTTGGTCGCTGGTATCCAGCTAATTTTGTAAGTTGTATCTAATTTAATAACTAGATACAACTTACAAAGTTTAGTTTAGTTTAATAACTAAATATAACTTACAAAGTTAGCTTGTGTTTATAGGGACTCATACCGAACCACGCTCTATACCAGATACCTCGATACGTTTATACAAGTTGTTATTGGCGCCCAATGTGGGACCCGCAGGAGCCAATGCCGCCATATTGCCAGGAAACTAGCAACGGTTATTGCTAGTTTCCTGTAAGTCCGAGTGTCTCAAATGTAATTAAAAGTCTCCCAATAAGAAACCTACTACGTAGTTATTAATGAATTTATTAAAAAACATCGTACTCTTGCACCATGCTATACGATACGAGATACCTCGATACGTTTATACAAATTGTTATTGGCGCCCAATGTGGGACTCGGAGGAGCAAATGCCGCCATATTGCTGCGGCAACGGTTATTGCTAGATTCTGGCAACTATCGAAGGGTCTGGTATATGTAATTACAAGACCACCAATAAAGGAAAAAGGGAAATTGCACTTTCGCGTATTGCCGTTTTACTACGTTCCTTATTAAATTTCCGGAGTCAGTTGCGATTTGGTTTGTAAAATTGTTTATAGCTGGTTAGCTAATAACGCTTTTGTACAAATGCTGTTGTATACCTTGTAGAATATGCTACACAGCTTTAGTTTAACTAAACCAGACCTTGATTTGTCAAGGATAACACATTTACTTTTAACCGCGAAACAAATGTCCAATTACAATCAATACTTCCATACTAATATTATAAATGTAAAAGTGTGTTTGTTTGTTTGTCCTTACTTTACACCCTTACTGAACAATAAATGAAATTGATTTCTGGAATAGAGCTAGTTGAAAAGACTGAGATTAACATACACTACTATTTTATTCTATACTAGCTGTTGCCCGCGACTTCGTCTACGTTTGATTTTGTTTGTAATGTGGGATTAAATTTAGTTGTAGATTAAAAAAAATTAAAGTATGTAGTATCGCTAAGCCTTAAATGAGGGGTTTGCTGCTGTCCGCTGAGCATTTCTGTCCTCTATCTCCAACCAAAAGTTTTGGTGTAAAATCGTTAAACACTCATCCCCTCTCCCAAAGGAACCGAGCTTAACGTCGGGATAAAAAGTACTCTATATTACTTCTAACAATTCCAAGAATATGTGTACAACGTTTCATGAGGATCGGTTAAGAAGTTTTTGCGTGAAAGCGTAACAAACAAACTTACATTCACATTTTTAATATTAAGTAGGGATGATTATAAAAGTGCATTAAGATTAACTGAAGGTTTTATAAAAACTACTCTTTTCTTCACGTAATGGAAAGTGAGCTCTGTATTCCACTATTCAAATTAAGAAGAAAGTATTGTGACATAGCTTGTCTAGAGGAAGTTATACCGCCGTGCCTTTATGGGTCTGAACACCTAAGAAAGCTCATTATTTCCGATTCGAGCATTTTCCCCCGAAAATCAATTCCATCCGAAGTACAAGCTGGGCACTTGTTAACAAATAGTCAATGGGAAAATGTTGACCCGAAGGGTCTCGCGCTGAAGCGAACATTTCCCGCTAAATGCCGACTAAACAGATTTCCCTCGAGCGCTGTTAACATGAGCTTTTCGTCGACTAACATTCCAAGTTACTTTTATATTTTTTTTTACCTTAATAAACAGTAGCAGAGCATAGAAGATAGCAGAGAATTTTTGTGTTCACTAAGAAGTAGCAGAAATTTTTGTGTTCACTAAGAAGTAGTAGAACTTTTTGTGTTCACTAAGAAGTAGTAGAACTTTTGTGTTCACTAAGAAGTAGTAGAACTTATTGTAAAAGTGCTCGTCCGGAGAAGTACTACCCGCATATGCTTGTTTCTTGCGCTAATCGGATTTGCTGCAATGGTGTATCCCGGTGTGAAAGGTGTGTTTGCGGGTACAATTTCATGCACATCACAAACTATGGATCACCAGGTTCTGGAAGATTCCTGGGTCGGACCAAGATTTACTGGGTTTTCTAAAGTTATGAATTCCGAGTGACAGGCCCGAAACTGAGTAGGAGGCTTTTATGCTTTTTGAGTTGATCCCCGGCACCACATTTTAAAATATCACTTGATTTAACTATGAAGGCAAACATCTTAAGGAAACCTGCACGACCGAGACTCCATAGACTCCTCAAAGGCCGTGCTATGTTTGCACTTGACCAGAGTGGTGCACTACCAGTTAGACCGTTATAGGTTCACATTAGACTGTTATAGGCTATGGCTGTATATGGTTAACAGCAAAAATAAAACTATGGGTATGTCTTACAAACATCGTTGTTTCTGCATCACTATAAATAACACATTTTGTCCAATAAACAAACGAAACCCTATCTCGTGAGGAAACGCTACGTCATGGAGACGTCACAAAGGTCCGAATCACGTTCCCTATTAGCTACGTGATCCGTTACTCTGCCGATGCCCGATGGGTATTTAGTTACGACATCTTTTTCACAAAAATATTAGGTTCACCTACATACTGTTTTTTTTTTAATTTTGGTTTTTTTTTCTAATGCGATGTTTAATATGTTACTTGGGATTAAATGGCTTATTTTTTTATTTATTTTACGTACTGTTGGACTCTGGCATTTGGTAGAGATACACGCGGGCAGTCTTTGGGGAATGCCGGTAGAAGTGAAAACTAAATCTATTCGGTTATAATGGCGAGTTGCATGATTTTTGTTCACCAAACAAATCATCATCATTATCAGCAGCAGCAGCATCATCATAGAAACACATTACCGGCCCACTACAGGGCACGGGTCTCCTCCCGCAATGCTAAGGCCGTCCACCACGCTGACCCAGTGCGGTTCGGTGGACACACCTTTGTATGGAAACTCTTAGGCATGCAGGTTACCTCACGATGTTTTCCTTCACCGTTAAAGCAAGTGATATTTTAATTTCTTAAAACGCACATAACTCGAACTCGGCCCCCCGAAAGTAAAGTCAAAGTTCTACCCACAAGCTATCACCGCTTCCCAAAAAATCATCAACGCAAACTAAAGAAGTTTTCCCCTTTAAAATTCGCCTCGTCAGTTTAGTAACTGCCTTGGTTCAGTGTTTAGGCTATGCAACTATGGATCACGAGGTTCTGGAAGATTCCTGGGTCGGACCAAGATTTGCTGGGTTTACTAAAGTTATGAATTGTGTGCCAGGCCCGAAATTGAGTTGAAGACTCCGTTACGGGGTTCGATCCCTTGCACCTCTTCGGTAAATTTTCCGATTTTGTGCATTTTAAAATATATCTTGGTTTAAATGTGAAGGAAAACATCTTAAGGAAACCTGCACAACCGAGCCTCCATAGAGTCATCAAAAAAGTGCGAAATTTGCACTTGCCCAGCGTGGTGGACTATTCTATTATTAGTTAGACCGTTCACATTTTTAGAGGAGATCCTGTAGTGGGCCGGTAATTGTTTGATGATGATGATGAATCATCATGTCACTCCACAATACACGGTCCTGGGCCGCTTGCCTCCAGCGGCATGTCATCTGTCCACCTCGTTGGGGGCCGACCTACGCTGAATTTACCGCAGAAGAACAAGAGTTACCGACATAGCTCAGCGAGTCGCGAAGCTGAAGTGGCAATGGGCAGGGCACATAGCTCGGAGAACCGATGGACGTTGGGGTCTTAAGGTGCTGGAATGGCGACCCCGCACCGGTAAACCGGTGATGATTATAATTATGGTGATGAATACATAATTATAATTATGAATGAGATAACGAGTCCTATGGAGTGGTCCAAAGAGCATTAGAAAACGGGCCCGCCCAAAAGAACGAAAACTTGCTCGAAAGAGCACAAAACAGAGCTAAGTGCAAAATACGTTATATCACCATCATTTTACAACCAATTATTGACCCACTACAGGGTAAGGACGTTCAAGACGAAGTAATCATTACCCTTGCGTAAAATACTTTATTTACTTTACACAACTTGTGAGAAAATAAAATCAAGGCTAATAAAATAAAAAAATCGATTATTATACTTTGAGAAACAATTTGAATACTTTCAAGATTAAAATTACTGCCGCTATATAGTATCAATATCAATAAAGGCCTACTCGGTAAAATTGTTTCTCAAAGTATAATAATCGATTTATTTATTTTATTAGCCTTGATTTTATTTTCTCACAAGTTGTGTAAAGTAAATAAAGTATTATACGCATGGGTAATGATTACTTCGTCTTGAACGTCCTTAACCCTGTGGGGGGGTGGGTCAGTAGTAGGTCAATATTTGGTTGTAAAATGATGGTGATAAACGTAGTTACGCAACCGGATACCCTCCTAATTTTTAAAGTTTAATATAAGTCTAAAAATCTCATTAGATAATACGTACGGGTGATAATAAATCTTCATCGGATCCCGCGGTGATTTACCGACTTCGCAGATACCGAGCGGATTATGTAGTCTGCAGGTGAAGCGCATTCGTTGCAAGTACGTGACTAACTGTATAATGGATGTAAATTTATACTTTGCTCTCGTAATTTATGGTATTAAAGTGTACTCTTACTAATTAAAACTTAACTTCCAAGCTGAAATATTAAAGGCAAGTGATATTTTAAATTCCTTGAATTAAAAACGTTCATAACGCCGAACAGATGCGGCTGTCAGGGTTCACACTCGGCCCTCCGAAGTGAAAAGACGAAGTCATACCAAATAGGCTTTTACTGCTTTATCGAACCCTATATTATACATATTTGAACCCCCTAAATCATTTTATTAATCTCATCGATCATATTTCACAATATTGTAGACGGCTTGCGACTGTCGTTCATTCTGTTCTTTAAAATAAAAAAAAAATTAAATTAATTTACTCCTAGTCGGTATTCTTTGTGGACTGTTGAAACTCAATTTCTTTATTTGGCTAAAGGATATATCAATACATTTAGTGTTTCACTCAAACTTTTGTCTTTCACGACGTCATACAAATATTGAGAAAAATTACAAAGTTGAATAGCATGTCAATTTGGGTACTTAAATCAAGTCAAATATTTTTGTGCACTGTAAATTCCTTGGCTGAATAAAAGTGTTGGAAACTGTTGGAACGTTAAGTCTAGGCTGTTTCCTTTTGGGAAATCTGATGAATATTATTTTATTTAGTCATTGGATTATGTCACGCTTTTTTTCCTAGATTCATTATTTTATTGGTGTGGGCACTAACTAGATCTTAACATATGCACAAAAATAGGCTAGATATGGAGCATCAAACAACTATTTATTCATAGTGGGAATCTCAAACTTTCATCGTCTATGAACAGGGCAACAGGGTGTTCATCAACCTCATACCTAGATGTTAAGTCTCTTGTGCCCCGAACTACACCGGCAACTGCGTCCTTCAAACCTGAATACATCTTGCTTGGCCGCATTACTTCTCAAGAATAGTTCTGTTACAAAATGCTCTATTACCATTGAATCTTTCCTTGCAATGCGATTCCATGTTCCGATGTTAAGATTAAAAAGCACCGCAAAGGCGGTATCACGTTCTCGCCGAGACAAAGTATACGAGGCGAATGCAACACGAGCGCTAGCATTCATCGCGGAACAATACGCCACGCAACTTTGCGGTGTCTGCGAGGCGTCGCATTCTCGCCGCCTCGCACCGAGCTAACCGTTGTTCTTGTACTAGTTACGACGCCAAGGCATAAGCGAGAGCGATTTTTTTTTTCCTTTAACCAACTAGCTATTGCTCACTATTTGGTTCCTGTTTAGATCTGTCTTTTAAAGCCTTCATCATAATCATTATATCAACCGATAGAGACGTCCACTGCTGGACCTAGGTCTTTTGTAGGGTGTACCAAATTCCACGGTTTTGTGCCGCTTGAATCCAGCGGCTACCCGCGATGCGCCTAATGTCGTCCGTCCAGCTATTAATGCCTACATGATTTAATTTTGTTATATAAATTGACTTTTCAAAAATTGATTGATTGAATTTTGGTAAACTGCGTCAAGTCTTCAATTCGCCGATAACCCCAATGCCTTAAGACGAAAGTTTTCAACGAGATATGACATATGGAGCGAAGACGTAGGCACTGACAGTCGACCTGATCCCCAAATTTACAGTCGCGCAACGCGCTATAGAGCGAGCTATGTTTTGAGGCTCTCTTCGGGATGAAATTCGCAACGACGCAATCCGCAAGAACCAAGGTCACCGACATAGCTCAAAGGATAAGAAAGTTGAAGTGGCAGGGTCATGTCTTACGTAGGACCGATAGCCGTTGGGGCGGACGTGTTCTGGAGTGGAGCCCAATCGGTGAGCGCAGTGTGGGACGACCTCCAGCCCGCTGGACAGATGACCTTAAAAAGGTGGCTGGAAGCGGCTGGATTAGAAAGGTGGACGACCGTGTGTGGTGGCGCGCTCTTGGAAAGGCCTATAATTAGCAGTGGACGCTCGTGGGCTGTTGTTGTTGTTGTAGATGATGATGATGATGGTGATGATGATGATGATGATGATAAAAATTGACGAACCAACTTTATTGCACACAAACATCAAAATATACATAAAATATAGAATAAGGCATGCAAAGGCGGCCTTATTGCTGCAAGCAATCTCTTACAGGCAACCTCTGGCAGAAGGAAAAGCTGCAAGAGAGCGGGATATATATATAGACATACATACACATAGATACAAAATAAATATATATATATATAATTATATAATGAAAAAAGAAAAATACAAATAATACACATTAATTACGATATTTGTTCAAATAATTAAAATATTGGAAGGGATTGACTTTTACGGGACCAACTTGATGTTAAGTGTAAAACCATCGCCCACAAACAGAGTACAATTTCGGAGGTTTCGAGGTTTCGAGCCCGCAAGCAATACTTCGTACAAAGTGCGGCATCATATCCATCAACATTAGGCATAGGTGTTAAGTCTCGTGTGCTTGGAATTACACCGGCAACCACTCCACATGCCAGAATACATCAACACTGCTTAGCGGCAGAAATAATTGTTGCTGTAGTACTTCCTTGAAAGATCTCTACCACGTCTGTAGCAACTCGCACCTGGTGGCCTGTGCTACAGTGGGAATTCAGACCCCTAACTTATGTTAAACGACGACGTTACGATGTTAAACGATTCAAATAGGCAACAATAATACAATGCACGTACGGACCTTGGACTGCAGCTTGCACACATCGATAATTTCGCGGTGCAAGATATTTAGATTGTAATTAAGTTTATGATAACAAAACAGCGTCATTATATCAACAAATTACCAGCCTACTACAGGGCACGGGTCTTTTCCCACAATGAGAAGGGGTTAAGCTGGCCTTGTGGGGATTGGTGGACTCCACACTCCCTTCAGAACATTATTGAGAACTCTCAGGCATGCAGGTTTCCTAACGATGTTTTCCTTCACCGTTTAAGTACGTGATATTTTTAATTGCTCAAAACGTACGTTATAAAGTTACAGGTGCGTGCAGGGATTTTAACTCGGCCCCCCGAAAGTGGAGTCGAAGTACGCTAGGTAACGTAAATACATAAACGTTGTAGTAAATTTTTATGATTTTTATTAGTGTTTTTACCTTACACTTGGGGGAATTATCAATTTTATAAATTTAAAATGCATATAAAAATGTTTCGGAACTGACAGGATCTGAACCTGCGACCCTCTGGCAATCGCGGCCTGAGCGCTTTCTCCAATTAAGCTACGGCTCTCCTGCCGTCGATGCCGAAATTAGTATATGCCTTTCACATCAGTAACGTTGTAGTAAAGATTTATCCAGCTATCGCGGATTTCATCTAAGTAAAGTAAATGCTCAGCTAATTCACAATGATGTTTAACTTAGACCAAACGTCGTTTCGAGGTTTGCCACGCTGAGCTAGGAATTCACTCGGCAAGTCTGACGTCTGTCCAAACGTCGCTACGTAAACCGAATCGCGCCGTGGTTATATAAATGCTGAGTTAGGTATTGTCGCGCGTGCTAATAATACAGCCAGAACCGCGTTAGAAAGTCATGTTACTTGGCGGTAGTCCATAGACAGTGAATATATGCTTTTTTTTTATTTTAATAATAAATCTTCTCTTTCCTGTTATTTCCTTCACAGGAAATGAAGATGCTTTTTTCCCAAGCTCCCATTTTTTCAAATATTATCTTCATTTATAATTTTTCGAATTTCCTCTGTTCTGGCGGGAGGCTTTGGCCGTGGCTAGTTATCACCCTACCGAAAAAGGCCTCCCGCTAAGCTACGAGTATTTGGCGTTCCGGCACCATTTCACCTGGAAACACTTGTGTCCCCTAAAAAGTTAGCCCGTTAATATCTTAAACTGCATCATTTCTGACCATTACTTACATAATACTTGTCTAAACAAATTAATACCTATTAATTTGTTTTCTTCTTTGATCACAAATATTCAATATTTGAACAATTATATTATGGAGTTTGGTTATTAGCGGTAATTCACCGCCGTGCCTCGGAGAGCACGTTCAACTGTCTGTCCTGCGTCAGATGTCTTCTGAGAGTGAGGGAATAGAGATTGCACCTGTGTTTCCGCGTTGTCCACTATAATGTCTTGTGACAGTTAGAAAACTTCTGTCAAGTTTTACCAACGTGGCTGAAATCGGTCAGGGAAACTATTTTTTTTATAGCCTTGAATGAATTAAGCGCGCGTTAAACGCTTGTCGTGGGAACCTCTGATTCTCAATATAATAAAAGTTTATTATATTGAGAAAATAGTAATTGCGAGTTGGCATATCTCATACATAGAAGGAGTGGTTCCTTCTATTTTTACGTGAGGACTCGCAATTTATCACAATCACGGTTGAAGACCTCCCCTACGAGTGTAAGAAAGAGATGGCGTTATGTAATGAATGTCTCAGAGAGAGATCGATGCGCGATTGATGGATGCATAGTGAGAGGCGATCGCTCATTTGGTCTTTTATTTAACGCGATCTTTTGTCTGACTCTTGGCGATATCTTGTGAGTAGATAGATGCGAACGTGTGAGGGCAGAGATTGGTTAAGTCTAGTTCACACTAATAGAGCGTGTTGTGTCTGTAGACTGTATAGAGACACAATTATTTGGCTTGACTAGCTTCCGTACAATGGCGTGCATATAGTTAATGACCAGGGTGAGCGTAAAGCAGGAAAATGGCATAAAATGAAAATAAGAGCTATATAAAAAAAATTAGGTAGGTAGGCAGTGCTTTAACGAATGGATGAAGTGCACGCCACTGCTTACGTAATATGATACGAATCTTACGAGTCTCATATTCTTATTTGACCATCCATGCATTGATATATTAGGAAGGACATCCTCGTCATCATCATTTCGACCCATCACTGGCCTACTACAGGGCAAGCGTCTCCTCCAAAAATGAGAAAGGCCTAGGCCGTAGTCCACAACGCTGGCCGCACTAGTCCAGCGTTGTGGACTTGGTGGACCCGGCACCTCCCACTTATACGAATACCATTGCGCTCAACAATTCGCCAGGGAAGTCGTCACTTCACTAGGAGCTTAGAGACGAGTTACGCTCCAGCCTTTTTCAAACTACCAACCTAAGAAAACTAAATTTTCTCTACCTCTAATTTTACGGCCGGAGTCGCTTACTGCGCTCTTCAAAATGGGATATCTATCAAAACCACGCTTTCTTACGAGTGCTAGAAAGAGATGGAATGTGTTACATTGACTCTATCGGAGAGAGAGCGATGCGCGATTGATGGATGGTTGCATATAGAGAGGTAATCGCTCATTTGATCTTTTATTTTACGCGGTCTTTTGTCTGATCCCCGCCGATATACTCGTAGTATCTGTGATTGCTGCGAAGAGCCGAGGGGAGAGATAAGTTACAATTAACTTTTCTGTCACTTGCTCGGAAACTGTTTGTTGGGGAAGGGCGTGGACATTTTTATTTTATTTATAATATGGAATGTTTGTATTAACCTATGTATATTAAACTGGAGAGTTAACTCTTGCGTTTAGCTGGCGTAAGGTCTGTGTACGTTTATACTATATTAATTTATTATAAACTTGATTCTTCCAAAAAGAGTTTCGGAGAAGATCAGTGGCGTGCACTTCATACGTGCGCAAAAGCACTGCTTACCATAAAATTGATATGTAACTATTTAGGAGTAGGATTTTTTCTATTTATGCAATTTTCCTCGTGTATGCATACCCTGGCAAGGAACCCAGTGCACAGAGGACATAGCTTTAGGCGGTAAGACCGCCTTTGCGTATTTTTTAAAATTTAATTTTACACTTATTTCTTGTATTTCTAATTTATCTACCATATCTATTTATCTAGGATGTATCAGTCCGATAAACTATTTTTGCGTTCGCGTATTTCGAGAAAGGTAAAAAACTGAACCGCTGTCTAATTTAAGTTTATGTGAAGTTTCAGGCTCCGTCTCTCATTGGAGAGAAGGTTTTAGAGCATAAACCCACCACGCTGTCTAATGCGGGTCGGTGGGCTTAAACGAATATTTTCATAACTGATACTAACTTAATTGGTATTGCAGGTATTAAATTCAAATGTTTGTTCTGTTTCTTTCAATTAAACTGCCGCGGTCATTTCTAATGACCCAGAAAAAAAATAGTCCGTAAGCTTTACGTGCTCTATGAGATATTCTGCGAAGTTTTAAACTATTCCAAATCATATCCAGCATACATGCGCCAGGGAGTAAGCCAACGCGGCGCCGTGCCTGATAATAACAAAGAAAGTCCTTACAGTAACAAAGAGGGAATAGCAAATAACCCAACTAACAATGGCACGCCAGAATAAACGGGGCAAAAGTGTAAAAGATAAAAGAGCACCAGCGGGAATACCCCCAGGATAACCAGTTAATTTATATGGGGCTTAGCGGTGCATCGATCCCCTACAAAGGCACTACAATTAAAATGGTAGAGCTATTTTTGCGGCGCAGCCTCGTTGTACAGAATACTAGACCGGCGACCTGTGTATAAGTGAGAAGTAATAGATTCGATATAATCCATACTACCTTACCCGATGGAAGCCGTCCGATCCAAATTTTGTCCGTCGATTAATTTAAGACAAATTGCCACAGTAAAAGTATATATAACCTTTCGAATTTAAATTTTTCTACAAACTTTTGGTCGAATATTTTTTCTTCAATCCTTATATTTCACATCAAACATATCTTCGACTTAACAATTATTCATTGTTAAGTCAACATTTCCTGAGCATTCTCCGGAGCAAAACTTGCGTAGAGGGTACTTTGCCGAAGATCTGCTTGGTGTGGAGTATAAGGATTGAAGAAATTATAAATTACACCTTACAGATTCTCCTGCTTTTCGCAGAATATAGAAAATTAAGCTTAATTTTCAGAATATATCATGGAATTCGTAAAGTAAAGCCTGCTTCTATCCAACATTTTATAAAAAATGCCAATTCATACCCGCCTTACCTTAAAGCCTGAAATCTATCAGAATAATTAAGGTCTACTCGTAGAAAATGTAACATTACATTAAGGTACACGTTACTTTGGACACAGATAAACTGAGTCACTGTGGTACGAAGAAAAAAAATTTACCGTATAAACTTACTTACGATACTATAAGACCGAATCAAGAAATAGAATAAGCAATACGAATCAGCTGTAGGATAAGAAGTTAATTTATATGGAGCTTAGAACAGCGGTCGATCGTCGAACCGACTACAAAGGCATAACAATTAAACGGGCTATGCTATTTTTGCATTGACGCACACCAGACTTGGTGTGTGGCCCAATCTATAAGTTTTTTTAAAGTGAAACTTTTATTCCATCGTCTCAGACTGTGTGTTGCATGTTGCGTGACGTTCAGCCGCGGAGTTGGAATAAAGTAACAGGCGCTTGTCACAGCAGCCGAGGCCAATATGGCGGCGCCTATAGTTCGCATCAGCTGACCGTGTAGTGTATAGACTATCACTCATTAGTGCCAGTGCTCCATAAAATATTGGTAACATTTATAAACTGTGAAACTCATTATGAAGATGGAATTGATAATAGGATGATCGAAAATAATTGAAAAACGGATCAAAACGATTATAAAATATTGTTTTCAGTTTTTTAGCATGTGTATATCATCTAAATAATTGTTAAGTATTATGTGTGTCGTACTCTAAAACACAGAGTTCAATAAAAATATTACCCATCATTCCCATTTTCCAAGTATAAAATTAAGATTGATGAAGCAGTTTTTATACCCTTAATGGAATATTATTCAGAACATTTTTAGTTGAATGTGAAAAAAAGTTTCAATTTTTTTATTATATTAACATGATTCATTGGACCAAGCGTGGCTCATCACATAAGTGATAAACCATCGTTTTTAAACAGAGAAACTGGTAATAAATGAAATTTCAATGAAACTCTTCATCTCGTGTCTTGGGCCGTGAAAAAACAATAGTAGTCGAACGCTGCATGTAGTTGTAGTAAAGAAACAAAAAAGTACCGTCTGTACGGATGCCAAGGATCGATCAACTGACTCGGACGCTTCCGGGTGCTGAGTATTGTATTTTTGTTGTGCGAGGTATTCCGTTTGGCTTTTCGTTTGACGAAGACGTATCCGTCAGAACTACGCCCAATTTTATTTTTATTTTTGAATATGTGATTTTTATTTTGCAAGGGGTTGGAGCGATGATAAGATTTTTTTTTTATTGTAATAATTGTCGGACCTAGCAGACGGATAGTGGAAAACCATCGCCCATAAACATAGCACCCTTTATATTATATATATACTTATATTATATAAATGTATTTAAGTATTTATATATTTACTAGCTGTTGCCCACGACTTCGTCTGCGTTTGATTTTGTTTTTAAAGTATTCAGTATCGCTTAGCCTTGAGTGAGTATTGTAGTATATATATACATATATAACATGTGACAAATAATTTGCAATAAAATAAAATTGCGACTATAATTAAAGATCTAAGATATCCTATCTCTTAAGTTGGACCAGACTGCTCACGGTGAGCCAATTTTATTTAAAATCGGTTTAGTAGTTTAGGAGTCCATCGCGGACAAACATCGTGACAGGAGATTTATATATATTAAGATTTTATGGGTATATGTATATGTGCACCAGCAAACAATTTTCTGTATTTGTTTTCTTTGCCATTGGTTGCCTGGATGAAATCGCTATGAATCGTTAAGGCCGCCAAATTGTATACGGCCGCCAATTGTTATACTTTTCTTTTTTATGTACTTATGTAAAGCCTCATTTAAACACACATTGCAACAATGCTGCTTGGCGGCAGAAATAAACAATAGTGGCAATAGTACGTCCGCCGACGAGCTGTGTCACATAAAGCTATACTTCTTTCTTTGGACGGCCGATTGGCGCAGTTTGCCTTGCCCTGCTTTCTGAGTCCATAGCCGTGGGTTCGATTCCCATAACTGGAAAATGTTTCTGTTTTGTGCATGATTGTTTTTCAGTGTCTGGGTGTTTATATGTATATTATAAGTATTTATATATATTATTCATAAAAATATTCATCAGTCATCTCAGTACCCATAACACAAGCTACGCTTACTTTGGGGCTAGATGGCGATGTGCGTTTTCGTAGTATATAAATTATAAATTCATTATTATAACTTCTAAAAAATGGTGAATGTATTAATGTATTGGAATTTGTATGAGCTCACTCCCGGACGTTCGAATAATCTGGAATATTGCCCATATTGTTAGCATCGATGGCAACTTTATCTGGTTTTTTTTTTAAATATGTTTTGAAATTTTATCATTATATATTAGGATATTCTGATCTGCCGTCACCATACGGTACTCACTCATTCTATTGGTAAAAATCTTCTAATTCTTCTATTGCCATCTCCTAACTTATCCCCTCTCCCAAAGAAACCCAGCTTAATGTCGGGATAAAAAGTATCCTATATTACTTCTAACACTTCCAACAATATGTGAACAAAGTTTCATGAGGATCGGTTAAGTAGTTTTTGCGTGAAAGCGTAACAAACAAACTTTACTAGCATTCACATTTATAATATTAGTAGGGATAATAAAGAGTTACCTATTATGTGGTTACACCGACTCTATCATATTACACCTGCTAACATTGTGTGTTGATATTTTATTCGTGGGTAACGTATTACCCCCGCAACGTGATTACACGTGAATAGTTAATGCGCGCTCGTTTCGATTAGGGTCGCTTAGTGATACGCCGGGCTGGGGCTTGAAAGGGTATATACCTGTGGCAATCCGTGGCTCAGCAATTCGTTGGAAGCGCCGGCGGTTTTTTTTTTTTATATTCAATAAGTTAGACCCTTACTGCAATCACACCTGGTGGAAAGTAATGATGCAGGCTAAGATGGTGGCGGGCTAACCTGTTTGGGGTAAAGCAGTTATATTGAATCCTTAGTTACTCTCACTCGTAGTTCTACACGACATCCTACCGCAACGCTAAATTGCTTGGCGGCACGTCTTTGGCCGGCAGAGTGGTAACTAGCCACGGCCGAAGCTATCCACCTTACGACCCACATATCGAGTTTTATCACTAGTTAGTGAATATCGGTTATATTCGGGCTTAATGTGCTCTCAGAGGTAGTTGAAACCGCCAATTTTCTAACTTAGGGCTGGTACTGAAAATTCTTTAATAGAAAAAAAAACCCAATACCTAACAGCTTTGGCCCGACCCGGGATTCAAATTTAGGATCTCTTGATGTAAAGTCGAACATGTTAAACACTAGACCAACGAGGCAGTTTATTTATAGATGCCTATTATCCTATATCTTATACTAATAGCTATATAAATCATTGTTTGTTTCTTTCTTTGTTTACTTGAATGAAACCTGGAACTACTGATCTGATTATAAAAATAATTTTAGTGTTAGAATGGGATATTTATCGAGAAAGGCATAGCATCAATGAAGAATGTTTTAGAATCGGTTTTTTTTTCCTTTTGGAAGCTTTCGCTGCGTGCGCTGCGTAAATGGTTAAAGTTTCGATAAAATCATGTATGACAAAGTTGTTGCCATTTAAAAGTTCTAAAAAAAGTCCGCGACAGCATATATCTAGCTAGCTAGGATTGACTAATACGTGGACGACCGAAATTCCCGGAAGAGGCCTGATCACAATAAACTGAAGTGCGAGAATATCTTGTGTGCGTGCGCACTTCAGTTTAGTAATTTGTGATAATAATTTAAATTTATACATTACTCTTTATCAGAAATCAAGGCTTCAATTATTTATTTATGTACGCGACGCGGGGGGCTAGCAATATATATTTTCTTAAATATGATGGGAAGTATCGCCTCAAACGTATTCCATAAAAGCCAGTTTCTTTTTATAATCACAATAGGGTATAAGTGGCCGGCGTAATAACTGGGTCGCCTCTGAATACAAAGTCTCTCTAAGATACCTAAGTCGGTCGGGATCCGGCAATTTAAGAGAAACGGGAGAGAATATTTAAAAAGAGCGACAGGAAATCTAGCCGCCTTGAACAGCCGTTTTGAAACTTTTAGAATCGCTTTCTCTGTGCACACTCGGAGTTTAGATATTCATCTTTAGAATTTAATACCTACTGTGAAGTAATAAATCCTAGTTATAGTAACTAATATTATAAAAGTAAAAGTTTTTGTAAATGGATGTATAGATGTTTGTTACTCTTTCACGCAAAATGTATAAAACAGATTTCAAATTTTGATGTGTAAGGTACAGATGCCATTTGTTGGATTTTGTATAAGCTTTTATAATATGATTCCTAAGGTAATTTTTGACGTACCAATGCATAAGTTTAAAAAATATGTTAAAACACATTTACTACAGCGAGGTTACTATACAATTGATTAATTTCTTAATATCAAGGTTGCTTGGAAGCATCCGGCTCCGCTTTCATCTCTCATAAGATAGAAAAAAGGAATGTTATAATGTAAAATGTAAACAGTTGATGTTGAAAAAGAGCTTCTTAAGTTTCTTCTGAGTTTCTTGCCGGCATCATCTAGGTAGAATCTCCCTTCCGAACCGGTGATAGAGTGACTATAAACAGACAGACTTGACGTTTCAAAAGTACTTATATTCGGCCTGCTTGAAATAATGGAATTTATTTATAAGTTAATAGAATAACGCAGATCCTATAAATTATGATTTATGCCGTGTGCCGGCGACGTATCAAGACACAGTTGTCACCACACCTCTTAACGCGGGTGTCGTACGAGGTGATCCAGGGAATACGGCAGAGAAAGGGCATGGCATGGACAATGTGCTTCTACTACCATTTACTGCGACCACCAATCCTGCTCAGCGTGATTATGGGCAAACCCTACCCTTGGAAGTGACCTTTAGTCCATAGGAGCCATGAATAGATAAAAAAATGAACCATAAAATTAACCGAACCGTAATAGCGAACTCGATACTTCAGCAATGGAGACCGATCACTAGTGTAGTGTAGTGTAACTAGGATATGGCCGCTTTTTTTACAGTTTTTGGTCTTCTTTTTTCTTCGCGGTTCATTACACTTTTAGTTCAGTACATTATTATTTTTCTGAGATAAGAGCAACTGCTGAGTATCTTGCCGGTTTGTTATCGGTAGAATCTGCCTTCCGAATTGGTGGTAGGTGGAGTCACTACAAACTGACAGATTTGAAGTTTCAAAAGAGCTCATACTGTAAAGCCTACTTAAAATAATCGAGATTGTCTCCTGTCAATTTAGCTATCAAGTTATTATTTGGCTGTGCTGTAATTACGACACGAAAGGAAGAGCTGTGTCTATGGTAAGGTTTGAAAAGATCATCCAAATTCCATAACACAAAAGTGATGCGGGATTTTAAAATTGTAACGGTTTAACTGGTTAAAATGTTCCCTCCTTTGATATTTAAATTTTAAGCACCTTACAAATGGGCAGTAATTTTAAAATCTCCACTCGCTATGTTTTATTTATCACCCTACCCTCCTACCCTCGCTACCTCCCCTCCGGCGTAAGGGTTAAGTCTCGCTCTGAGGTAGGTATTAAAAATGTAGAACCGGTAGCTACCCAGTACCTATAGTTGTGAACCGCTAAGATGCACCAGTGATTAACTTTTCAACTCACTTCCTACAGTGGTTTTCGATTGGATGTGATTTTTTGTTCTTTGAGAAACATCTAATTTCCGGTCAAACTGTCTGCCGGTGTCATGTTTCTTTTACAAAAGTAACTGATTGATATAATGAATACGTCTAAATTTTTCAGTGGCTATTTAATTACTTATGTTCACCGCGAAAATGCAGCCAGCATTCTTCATACCATTTTGCGCGGGAAATAACTGTTAACTTGTGTATTAAATAGCTTTAACTTTAAGGCAGCATTTTCATTAAATATTTGACCTATTGACAAAAAAAAGTCTAAAAATATGTAATCAAAAGTTAACCAGACATCTAAATATTTGTATTTTTTTAATAGTTAGTTTTATTCTAAGTATTTATGTATATTATTCATAAAAATATTCATCAGTCATCTTTGTACCCATAACACAAGCTGCGCTTACTTTGGGGCTAGGAGGCGATGTGTGTATTGTCGTAGTATATTTATTTATATTTATTGTGCCTAAGGTGCTCGAAGCACTGCCCCTTGGTCACAAACTGATTCTTTGGCCAAGGTAGAAATTATGGGGTTCTTTTATTTCCCTTCCTCCTTTCTCCTTTCATACATATCCATACTAATGTTATAAAAATTGTGTATATTTGTGTGTTTTTTTCCATGCACAATCTTTCAACTGTAATCCCATCGCTTCGCATCGTCCGCCCGCATTATTCTTTGTTATCGTTTGTCTCGTGGCGCTAAATTCAAAAATTCAAAATTCAAAATTCATTTATTTCAAGTAGGCCTAATACAAGCACTTTTGAAACGTCAAGTCTGTCCGTGTGTAGTGACTCTACCACCGGTTCGGAAGGCAGATTCTACCGAGAAGAAGCCGGCAAGAAACTCAGCAGTTGCTCTTTTCCAACATCAAAAATTTACATTTTATATTTTAAAATTCATTTTTCTATCTTGTGAGAGATGAAAGCGGAGCCGGATGCTTCCAAGCAACCTTGTCATTAAGAATGGTCAAATGGTGGAATGGTCAAATGGTCGCGCTAAGTAATCCTATAACCTTTCTGTATTATTGAGCTATCAAACGCAATAAAGGCTTATCCAAATCTGCCTGTTGAAATAAAATAAACTTAAACTTTCATTCGAATCTAAATAAATCCGTATTATTCAGACCACAAATAAATCGAATTGCGGTTATACAATAAACGGCGTCGAACTATTTATGTATAATTGTTTTAAACTAAAACCGTTCCTGTGTAATCGGCCTTAATCTCCCGCACTTATTGCAACCCGTTTAAGTATAAATTACGTAACGGACGTACGTACGGACTCGATGCGTTAATTACCTGCTGCTAAGCGGGGATAGCCCAGTGGCTAGGACTCCGACTTCACTTTAGGGGGGCACCTATAACTTTTCTAAGTTATGTGCGTTTTAAACAATTAAAATATTGGATAGAAGCAGTCGTTACTATTCGGAAATTAATGATATATTTTGAAAATTAAGCTCAATTTGCTATACTCCGCGAAAAGCAGGAGAATCTGTATGGTGTAATTTATAATTTTTTCTCTTCTTATAAATTACACTGTAAAAATTCTCCTGCTTTTCGCGGAGTGTAGCAAATTAAACTTAATTTTCATAATCATTAAAATATCACTTGCAGGAAAACATCGTGAGGTAACTTGCATACCTGAGAGTTCTCCATAATGTTCTCAAAGGCGTTTCAAGACCAACAATCCGCATTAGGCCAGCGTAGTGGACTACGGTCTTAACCCTTGGCATTGTGGGAGTAGACCCGTGCCCTGTAGTGTGAAGCAAGCGACATTTTTAATTGCCTAAAACGCACATAACTTAGAAAAGTTTTTGGTGCGTGCTGGGATTCGAACTTGAACCACCCTGACAGTGATTTCGAAGCCCTACCCAATGGGCTATCAACGCTTCACAAGAACATGAGTTTTTGTAGGACGTGTTCCTTGCTTTCCCTGCAAAGTGTTGCTCTGTTTATAGTTCATTGGTTGCTTATTACCTACAAGTGGGCCATGTGCTCGATCTGTCAATTATATTAATAATAATAATCTCTTTATTTTAGGCAAAGGTCATAGTGATACATTTAAAATTACAAAATAGAGAAAAGATAAAGAAATAATTAACAATATACAATATCGAATTAAAATTAAAAATGCAATATAAATTTATTATAATGCCCTGTCATAAATATTAAACAATAAAAACAAAAAATTAAAAAAAAAAAAAATTAAAAAAGTACATAAAAATCTGTCAAAAAATTTAGTACTGTATATTACGCTTACGAAATAAAAAAGAGTATGTTAAAATCAAAGTTCCAACAGAGACGCCTATAAACTATTTGTTTTGTAGTAACGCGTATATATGGACGAATTCAACTGCAGTTTTTATTGTTGCACTGTTAAAACATTTTATGCCTACTGGCATTTTTTATTTTGATTTGGTGATTTTTCGCTGCTGTACCTGCCTTTTGATGGGCATTTGTATTTTTTACGATTTAAATTTTTTTATTTCTCTATAAAGTTTGAACACGTATAAATTCGGTACACGTGAGAGAATGTTGGTGCGGAATGAAGTTTCGGTACATTAAATATTAATATTTTCACCTCGCACTGACAGCAAATTCAAATTGTAAAAATATAGGTCGAGGAATGTCTCATTGGTCTAGTTGTTAGTATTCGAATACAAATCACGAGAGCCTGGGTTCGATTTTCGGATAGGGCAATTTTTTTTCCTAATGAAGTGACAAACCGCATGTTCGAGATACACAACTCAAGTGGAGTGTTTTCGATGCTTCAATATTCGTCATGTACACTGTTTCTAAAGTTATTAAAAAAAACACTGAACACGGGAGGTCGTTAAAAGTTAGGGAATTTAACCAACCATGCCTCGAAAAACGTTTTACGTTTACGTTTTTGCGACAGAGCTCATTCGCTGAAGTACTACTATCTATGTCCGGGCGTGGTTTAGCCGGTGTAATTACATGAGAATAATTATCTAATATTAAATAATACATTAAATAAGCATCTTCTTTATATGGTGTATTATATTGGTGGAAGTCGGCACTCGTAACACTATATTACTTTTTCTTCCTATGGCAAAGGAGTCTATTTCCAATCTATGAGATATACCCTGGGCATGATGATTATGACAATTTTAAAATGCATTATGAAAATGAAGCTTAATTTGCTTACTCCGCGAACAGCAGGAGAATCTGTACAGTGTAATTTATAATTACTTCAATCCGTATACTCCACACCAAACAGATCCTCCGCCATGTACCCTCTACGCACATTTCGCTCAGAAACCGGGGCATCCTCAGGAGATGTTGACTTTACAATGAATAATTGTTAAGTCAACAGTTGTTGTAGAAGAAATTATAAATTACATTATACAGATTCTCCTGCTGTTCGCGGAGTATAGCAAATTAAGCTTAATTTTCATAATATATTATGGATTTCCGCAAAGTAATGCCTGCTTCTATCCAATAATGCACGCGGCGTCCAAAAATTTAAAATTCAAATTGTTTACAGTTGCGAGTTGTTAGTTTATTTTTTCTATTTCCATAGCTCTGTTTAATATTCACCTATACTAGCAGTGAATGATAAAAATTAATAGGATTTGAATAAAATACTCTTTTGAATATAAAAATATGAATGAATACGTTATGAATTGCAAATTTTGTGAATTTAAAAAATTTGTTACATATTTTTTTTTACATAAATCTATTTTATTATGTAGTCGGATGAATAATGGATAGTCTTTGATCCTCTAACCGCTAGCGAAAAGCCCTTTGAATTTAATTTAGCAGTACCGATGACGGCCGACTGGCGCAGTGGGCAGCGACCCTGCTTTTTGAGTCCAAGGCCGTGGGTTCGATTCCCACAACTGGAAAATGTTTGTGTGATGAGCATAAGTGTTTTTTAGTGTCTGGGTGTTTATATGTATTTTCTAAGTATTTATGTATATATAATTCATAAAAATATTCATTAGTCATCTTAGTACCCATAACACAAGCTACGCTTACTTTGGGGCTAGGTGGCGATGTGTGTATTGTCGTAGTATACTTATTTTTTTTTTATGTTAGCAGATAAAATGACAAAACGATAGACAATAATATAGTAATACCTACTACAATATGGTTGAATAAATAATCTTAATCAAGACTGACAAAGGCAATTCACTGGGAGCTGCTGGAACCAAGTGACCCAGGACTGTGGATTTTGGAAATATCTATTACGTATGTCCAGCAGTTTACTTCAATCTGTTGAGGTTATAATGATGACATACTTTTTTTTTTTATTTGGTTTACCAACAGCTTTACTTTTCAAAAAAACAATTTAAACTAGCTTATACTGTATGAAGACAAAATGTAAATCTACTTACAGGTAAACACCGCATGCAATAAATAGCGTTAAACTAGCTTACAACTACACAAACAAGATGAAATTGTATACAGTGTTGGAAGAAAGAAAGAAAGAACAAAAAAACACGCTTGGTATAAAAAACCAATATATTTCTACCTTTTCGTTTAATTTATTTTATGAAAGCTTTAATCTAAGTTTAACTTAAACTATTATTTTTGTTAGAGCAAAATAATTCGGTTACCCATCCACCATCAAATTTATTGATATTAGAGAAATCGGCTAAAGATAACGGTTGGAAATTAAAATTAACATCGTTCCTGCCTTGTCGATAAAAATTATATAAATTAATAAGTCTTAATGTGCAAATTAAAAAATGGAAATCAAATTAGTTGAATTTTATCGGTCCTCGATATATCTACAAAGTTAAAACGAGTCGTTTACAAACATACAAACATACAGGTGAAGCTAATATAAAGCGTGTAAAAATATCCGTCCTACATCAAAATTGTATTATGATTTTCGCAGGGGTTGCAAACGTTGGGCATTATTTATATGTAACCATTTGTTAACCCTTTCTGTCCATAATTAAGGGCACCCGACTATTTTATACCCACCACTTGTGGTAAGCCCGTTACCGCAGGATACGGATTAGAATGGCTTAAACCGATAGTTTATTTAATGTTTTAGTGGAGTATTGGATTGGGGCAGGCGTTGTTTTTCTATACCTACTCCACGATATACTTGGATTTCCCAAGTATACCGTGTAAATATATGTATTTTCACAAGTATATACTTGGGAAAATACAGTATCAAACTTGGGAAATATATACAGTATCAAAGTCTAGGAACGTCTCACTGCTGTGTTACGGGGCTTAGACCGTAGAACCAACACGTTGGTCCAATTCGGTTTGCTGGGCTCCAACAAATATGACCACATGTTGGTGCGTGGGGTGTGCTTCTCTAGTTAGGTACGGGGAGATTGGACCTTCAACTATTTAGTGCAAAAAAAAACTTAACGCGGGATTTTCTTGCAAAAAATGAACTGAACTGAGGTCAAAATGAATGACCTCTTGTATTATTTTGAGATGTAAGCAAATAAACTAAGCAAAATATCAAGAAGGATTTTTGATCCAAATTTCGTATGCGCTTATTTATCGCACAGAAAAGTCGTGTAATTGAGTTTTTAAGTGAAACTTTTTCTATCAGCCAAAAAGTTGAAGTGGCATTAAGGACTTCGCACATAACGCTTTGGTCGCACCGACCATGATGCGGTCATTCATAGATTGATAGATGCGGTTCGTTGATATACGTTTTGTTCGCGTGCAGGTCTTCTCCAAAGTGACCGATTGCTTGGGACATATTCGCAGGGAACCTATGCTACACATAGTTTATAACTTCGTTATTGCCGGGTCCTCTGACCGCACACTTTCGTTTATTACTAAAATTTACGTGCACGGTAAGTTATTATATTATATATGTTATGTGTTTTCAAATCCTAACTAATATTATAAATGCGACAATGTGATTGTTTGTTTGTTTGATTTTCCTTCCTTCGCGCCCTAAAAATGCGAACAATACTTTTTGGCGTAGAGTCAGTTGAAGTAATGAAAAATCAAAAGGTTCCCACGGGAACCATAAAAACGGTGGTAAACGCGAACGAAGCACGCGGGCAACATCACCACATCCCATTGCTGGCGCACTACAGGGCAAGGATCTCCTCCCACAATGAGAAAGGGTCAAGGCCGTAGTCCACCACGCTGGCCCAGTGCATATTGGTGGACTTCCCACACCTTTGAGAACATTATGGAGAACTCTTAGATATGCAGTCGTTTTCCTATGATATCGATTAGTTGCTTAACATAACTTAACTTGCGCACATAACATAGAAAAGTTAGAGGTGTGTGCCGGGATTCGAACTCGACCCCCCGAAAGTGAAGTCGGAGACCTACCCACTTGGCTATCAAGGCTTCTCGCACTTCACACATGTAGACATATCGAATATAAAAGATAACTAAATATGTTCCATAATTTTTATTGGCTTTGTAAGTCTATTCCCTACGCTACACCGTATTCAGGTAAAAAGTTTATCTATTCGAGTATGGGGACATAACACAAAACGGTTTGAGGACTGGGATCAAATCTTATGAAGTACTATCTGTTACCCGCGTTCTTCATCCGCGTTTATTATACATTTTTATACAATTATTTGTTTTTTTTAGGATGAAAAGTGGCCGTTGTTACTCTCCGTTCTTTCAACTAACTCCATGACAAAAACCAAATTGATTGGTTGCTTAGGTAGGGTTGCGTGATGGGTGGACAAACAAAGGAACATACTTTCGGATATCGAATAATCGACCGAAACATAAGTAGCCAGTTTTTCAGTTGAGTCAAGCGCCTGACCGCTGCGGCTTCTGGCTGCCGTAGAGGCCGCGTAGTGCGCGAGAACCCTAAATGAAAAGTAGGAGGGTGCTAAACGACTATCGGTCCAGTGGCGTTGAGTTTCATTCGGATTACGGATTAAAGCGCGCCATTCACTACGCGACATCTTAATCTATTGACTTAAAGAAGCCTAACAGTGAGATATTTGGTAATATATTAACTAACGCTTTGTCGTACATATTAGTGCCTAAACTTGTACATTGTACGGAGGATGGCGAGAATCGATTGTCAAAAAAGAAATTCAATTTTTAACTACTTTAAACAACATGTTTAACTACGGAGCACGAGGTCCTGAGTTCGAAGCCCGGGTGGTGCAAAAAACTGTTTGGTATTGTGTTTTTTACCAGCAGGGTTTTTTACAGGTGGGATATTGGCGGTGACCAATGCCCCAGAGAGTTCTAAGCCGTCAATGACGGCTATCGTGATAATAGACGTTAATGCTCACCAACCCGCATTGGAGGATTGTGGTGGGTCTAAACTGTCTCCAATGCGATAGGAGGCCATTGTCGAGCAGTGGGACGGGTTTTGTATTCAACTACAAGTTAGCCCTTTGCTGCCATTTCACCTGCTGGTAAGTGATGATGCAGTCTAAGATGGTAGCGGGCTTACGGTTATCGGTTTCTATCTGACAAGGTACCGGAACGCTATAGCGACACGTCTTTGATCACGATAGGCGCCAAAGCGCTCACTGTTGCGCCAGGTAGGTCAATAATGTTACAAGGCTGCGCATGACGACACTGTAACGATACACTTCCCCAACAAATGAATGTCAATGAAGAATCGCGATTGTCTCAGGATGTCGGGTTCTGAATGGCGGGCCTTATTCACTTCACAGAGTGATCCTATCGGAGGACAGATTTCTATAATCTTACTCTACGAGAGGATATAAAGTTTCTTGTCATCGTTTGATGTTATCATAGATTGATAGAAATGGACGGATTAATACTCTAAAATCTCTGGACGACCTATCTTTTATTCTGTGAACATAAACTGGTAGTAGCAGAGCTTTTAGTGACAGAGCTCGTCCGGAGGAGTCCTCATTTTCCCATGCTTATTTATGCCGCTGAGCAGCATTACTGTGTTCCGGTCTGAAAAGTTTGGTTGCCGTTATAATTACAGTCACATGAGGCTTAACAGGGCGGAATATTGCCGGTCGTGTTCTTTGTATGCCCTTTTTATAGACGATAGTTTTCCACTTACCGTCTGGAGTGCCATCTGCTTGGTCTGCATCTACGTCAATTAAGGATTAAAAAATAAAAGAATCTAATCATAAATGGCGCGGATAAACCTCATTTCTTAAAGAATGCAACAAAGAAGTACTAGGAGCACATAACCTGTAACGCCATATCCGCGAACGTTTATCTCGTTAATGTAACGAGGTTAGCAGTTAGCACTAATCGCGCGACACTTCTTAGGTGAAGGGGTAGCAGCACCGGGAGGGCTTCTCCCAAGGCGACCTGAGACACATATTGATTACCCATTAACTTCACCGTACTGAATACATTACTACATTATTTTACTGTACTATGGTCTCTCCATTTGTGCTTACATACTCTAAGCATTATTTTGTAAACCTTCTTCGAGATTAATCGAAATTACTGTACTGGCCAAAAACATGCGAACAACATGTGGTTAGCGGTCAAATGAATCATATACTCAAGTCCTATCTGACGTGTAGTTTAAAAATGGAACGATCTTTTATTCCGAAACGTGGCAACCAAGGAGGTAACTTATAAAAGGTTTTATTTAATTTTTAAATAAGAATTGGCTTGCTAATAGAAAGCTGTTTTGTGAAAAAAAATTAAACCCTTAAAATTGTTGTTTGTTAAACTTCTATAAAGTCGTAACTATAATAGTATATTTATTCAGAAATGGCTAAAGAGATTTTATTGAATTGGTTTGAAAAAAAAGAAAATTAGGAAAGACTTAAAGGAAAAGTTGATAAAGTTTAAGAACAATCTAAATTAGTAATTTTGTATTGGTTGGTTGTGTTGTACGAAGTTCACACGAGGCCGATAACTCCCATCCGAAGAGCACCGATTCCTCATAAAATTAAAATGTTAATTTTAACCTGTGAAAATAACTAACTCTATCGTGTACATTTCATTTATTTCTTTAGTCGTGTGGAAATCGCGCAGCGGCAAAAGTTTAAGCATTAGCCTAACTAACTTTGCGGAACTTTTCCCTTTTTCCGCACTTCGCTTTGTGGTCGCTCGCTGTCTCAACTCCCGATGCCTCGGGTGCGGAAGTGCGGAAACATGCGAAACGTACGGACAACTCCAAACATGCGGCTTGTATACTTTAACCGGGACAATTGAGAACTTGACCGTAACGAATAACAATAAAGTTGCATACTCGGCCACTTTAGCTTTTACTAAGTTGAAACCTCTCTCTCTATTTTCGAGTACACAATTGCCCGCGATTTTGTCCGCTTTTATTTTAGCTTTTAAATAAACCCCGCAGAAACCCTTTATGTATCCGTGATAAAACCCTATCGCTAACTATTTCCATGCAAAATTTCACCAAGATAAAGTATAGCGACTAATGCCCGTTTTCACTAACGACGAACAAGGATTGTCTTAGGAGTTACTTATTTAGGCATTGGCCTAAATAAGTAACGCTTAATCTAAGGAGATTCTAAGGCATCAACCGTTCATAAATACTTATCACCTAACTACGTGTTGTTTTTCTTTCCAAATAAAAATATTTATTTATTTATTAAACGACTTCGATCCCCGTGTGGCTTAGTGAATTGATAATGCGTGTAATATGTATATAATAAAGAATTGATATAATATGTGCGCGTACATGCGGTGATATCCTAGTGGGTAAGGCTACGCACCACTAACTTTTCGGAGTTATGTCCGTTTTTGATTTAAGCAATTTATATATCACTTGCTTTAAACGGTGAAGGAAAACATCGTGAGGAAACCTGCATGCCTGAGAGTTGTTTTTTCAACCAAAGGTTGTCTGGAGGAGATCGCTTCAAGCGATAAGGCCGCCTTTGTGCATATCTATACTATGGTTTTGGTTTTTTTTTGTTAACCTGGCTTTCTAATTGTATGTGCAATAAAGACTTTTCTTCTTCTTCTTCTTCTCCATTACGTTCTCAAGGGCGTGTGAAGTCTACCAATCCGCACTTGGCTAGCGTGGTAGACTACGGCCTTAACCCCTTTTTATTCTGAGAGGACCCGTGCCCTGTATGAAATTTAGTATACAGGGGTTTCGGGGGCGATAAATCGATCTAGCTAGGATTCATTTTTAGAAAACGACAAATGACATTTTATTGTGTTTTTTTCGTTGGAAGAAAAATAACAAAAAGGTGGCGTTTGGGTAGTCCCAATTTAAACTGAAAAATATGACTTCCTGACATCTATTGGCGAATAATAATACTGTTTTTTTTTTAATTGTGATACTTTTTATAAAAAATATATATTTATTACTAAAGATAAAAAAATGTTTGTCAAAAATCTCATGTATGACTATAGGTGTAGACGATGTAGCAGTACGCTGCATTCGATATTTACGCGGGCGAAGCCGCAGGGCATATCTTGTATGTCTTTAAACGAGCAATTCTTGTATATATATAATTGGAATCTCGGAATCGGCTCCAACGATTTTCAGGAAATTTAGTGTACAGGGGGTTTCGGGGGCGATAAATCGATCTAGCTAGGATTCATTTTTAGAAAATGTCATTTTATTAGTTTTTTCCGGTAATAACCGATTTGGTGCAGACGAAGTTGCACGGGTCAGCTAGTAAGTATTTATGTGTATTAAATTCATAAAAATATTCAACAGCTACCTTAGTACCAATAACACAAGCATACGCTTACTTTGGGGCTAGATGGCGATGTATGTATTGTCGTAGTATATTTATATCTCTACATGATTGCATGCGTTAAAGAAATTCGGAAAATAAACCGCACGGTTTTATTTCACAGTGCGGCCCAGCTGTGGACTTATTTTTTTCTACTTATGGAACTATGATTGATTATGTCAAAGTCAAAGTCAAAAATATCTTTATTCAAGTAGGCCCATAGGTGGCACTTTTGATGCGTACATAAGAATTACACGGTAGTGAAATGATGGCGATAACCACATGCGTAAACTTAAAACTAAAGCTACGAGGGTTACAAACGCGTCCTGGTCTAAGAAGAAGCCCACAACAAACTTAGCCGGGTGTTTTTGTTTTTTTTTTTTGTTATCACCACAATGTCATTTTAAATTATTAGAAGAGCAACCTGGTTAGAGCAATAATTCACACCCAAGGTTTTTGATGACCTGCTAAGGTATAAGGTCAATATTATCATCATCCTGTCAACCAACGGACATATACTGCTGGGCGTAGGTCTTTTGTAGGGAGTTCTAAATACCGCGGTCTCATGCGGTTTGGGTCCAGTGGCTCTTTGCGACTCGCTTGTACTCTTTGGTACTCTTTGGTACTAGAGAATGATTATTTTTCAAGGATGTACTCGGATTGGTCCTTTGTGGAGGGGTACTGGGAAGTTTTGATTGGAATTAATTATAGCGAGACGGACCCGAAATTAAAAGAAAGAGCCTCGCGAAAAAAAACTTTCTATTAAAATATTTAATTAGCAGGTTTCAAAATTTAATTAATATTCTATCAAGGAAATCCCTACTTGTATTATATGCTAGCGTTTTCCTGCGACTTTTTCCGCGTAAAATATTAAGAAATTTTTTGTTTCAGTTTATTTGGTAGATTTAGAGAAATAATCTTCATTGACTAGAGACTTACTTACTTGACTTCGTCCTCGAACATCGGATATGTATTCCATATAAACATTCTTCCACAATACATATTTGAAACTATGAACTTATTATAAATGTGATTTTTTTTATTGATATATGGCTGTTTGCTTATAAACAGTAACATAGGTAATATTATATGAAAATAACACAAGGGTTTTATTTTTATAAGGGTTTTGTTTTATCTTTATAGATTCTATGTAAATTGGCCATATAACAATAAGCTATTACTGTTATCTGGGAGATAAGATACAAATTATTTCACTGCATCCATCGTTAGAGTTAGATGCAAATAATGTATGTAGGGATTATTTCTCATTCACAGTTCTCAAAAAAAGACCGTAACAGAATATATATATGTGTATGGGGTGGCTCCCCCATATTTGGCATTGTAACCAAAATAGTGAGTTATAGATAAATTTAAATTGGATATATTTTCTAAACAATGATTTCATTGTATTCAATTAATTTTTATGAAAAAAAACCGTTTTCGCTTTTGATATTTAAGTTAAACAAAATTTTTTTCGTACACCAATTAATTACGCCGGGTACGACGTGACAAAAACACTGCTTACTCACAAAAAAATCAGGAATCCAACGCAGACGTAGTCGCAGGCACCCGCTAGCTAGTTCATTATATGAATACAAAACCGTGTCATTTTGAAGCAAAAAAATAAATAAATATACTTCGACAATACCTACACACATCGCCATCTAGCCCCAAAGTAAGCGCAGCTTGTGTTATGGGTACTAAGATGACATGAATATTTTTTTGAATAATATACATAAATACTTTTTAATATACGAATAAACAGATACTGAAAAGCATTCATGTTCATCACACAAACATTTTCAAGTTGTGGGAATCGAACCCACAGACCCCCCTTGACTCAGAAAGCAGGGTCGTTGCCCGCTTCGCCAAGCGGCCGTCAACATATCGAGAGATTTGCGTATGTCGCAAGCGAGTCGTGAGCTTCGTAACCACCCCGGTCATGTCACGATTTTTAGTACGCTTCCAGCCTAATGGCACTTAAGTGAAAAGCGGAAGCGTTTTGTCCGCACAGAGCGCACAGCAGTCAATCATGAATTGTCCAATAACCGACGGTAGTTGCAAATTACTATAATTGGTAATATAAATTGGTTCAATTTCGATTTCAAGGTAATGTTATTCGCTCTGCGCTTCCAGTAACTGGGTTATTGGAGCGCTTTATTTATTTACTAGCTGAGACCCGCGGTGTTGCGCGCGGTGTTTGGTTGCTTTGTTAGGACGCGGAAGAAGGACGATGTTTTGTTTAAGCCCTTAGGAACTTGATATATTTCTAGAACCAAAAGTAGCCTTTGTTAAATTCCGTTCTTTAAATTAACTCTATGCCCAGAATCAAGTTTTGTATCTTTACATTTCGGTATTTATGTATTAACACTCTTGGCACTATCCCGTTCTCTTGCTCTAAGTCCTATCTACAAAGGTTGCCTGTAAGAGATTGCTTGCAGCAATAAGGCCGCCTTTGCATGTCTACATAGTGTACTGTATACTCCTTACTGTTTCTTTTCCTGTATTTTATACATGCAATAAAGTGTTTCTTCTTCTTCTTCTTCGAATGGTTGCTAAGTTCAGGCATAAAGTGGGACGACCAAACAAACAAACACACTTTCTTTCCGTGACGTGTGCATTTCCACTTACCATCAAGTGGTTCATCTGCTTAGTCCCTCAATTATTACTGTACAGAATAACTCCTGGACAAGAGCTAGTTAGATGTGTATCTGTTTTATCTTTCACGTTACATTTTAGAAACGGACAAATTTTATTGACCACAGGAATAAGAATCGGCCTCGGACGAAACCAGTTTTTTTGTATACCACCCTGGTGCAGTGGTAAGCGTGGGATAAGTGGGCGGCCCCGGTTTCGACACCCGGCTTATTAAAACTTTTTTGAAGTTTTTTTGTCGTCTCTGGAGATATGCTTCAGTCGTGGTTAGTAACCACCCTGTAGTGTTTGTATCTATATCTTTGATGAGCAGGATTCGCGGCAGTAGCAACAGCAGCTAAATAACCCGTTCTGGAGGCACTGGGTGGGTTTACACACACACACACACACACACACACACGGAGCAAAAAGTATTAAATTTTAATTATTTTTTCATTTCATTTCATTATTTTTTGTAATTTGTTATTTTTTTTTTATTTTTTTTTTTGTCTTTTTTAATTTTATATTTATGACATGCCATTTGAATCAATTTATACTTTAATTTTAATTTGTAATTCGATATTGTATATTAATTAATACTAATTAATATGGGATTTGCCTGAAATAAAGAGATTAATATTATTATATAAATAGATAAATAGATGCATTTAAATTGTATGACGTACAAAAGTGAAGGGGGTAGCAGGGGGTACGAGTCGGACGTGCGCCTGCACTCTTGACTGTGTAGTAGTGAGCCAGTGTACCGACCATTACACACCCTAACGACAAAAACGTAAGAGCATCTCTGTGGGAAGGGCCAAAAGGCAAAAGAGCTAGAGGGAGACCTTTGACACGGTGGGAGGACGAGATCAAAAAAATAGCCGGCCCAAAATGGGCTCAAATAGCAAAGGATAGAGAAAAATGAACATCGTTGGAGGAGGCCTGTACCCAATCTGGGGTTCTTGTTATAAACTAATATTTATAACAATAAACATAAAGTAAACGAAAAATAAAAATACTAACATTAAACTATCTTAGGTATGTAAATGTAAGTTACAGGAAATAAAAGGCTTTTATTTTTTTTATAACTGCCGTACCCCACACAGGTTAGCCCGCTCTACATTACAGTCGAGGGCTAACTTGTTGTAGGATAAATCAAAACGTAGTTACAAATAAGGCTATCTGTATGTTTATTTACCTGCTGAAACTATAAGTTAAAAAAGTAACTTGGAAACAACTAACTCAATAAGTAAATCGTCGAGAATTTTCTAGAAAACGGCTCCTCTTAACAGAAGAAGCTTTAGTAGGTACTAGCCTAGTATTCCAACTACCTATCTCAAATTGAGTCTTAAACTCTTTTCTCTATGTTTGTACTAAGTCCACTTTCCTCGGGCATTGCGATATAAAGTTGACTAGGTTCGCAATGTTCTTGGTCTTGTTGGGACATTTCCGCAATGTTGACTTATTCTGTTGTACTGGAGCTATGGGAGATCTTCCTCCGAGCAGTTGTGTCGGTCCAACCATTCATCTTTGGATAATATGTTGTATAATGTTTTCGGGGTTCATGTATGTGAGTGTCTTTGTTCAACCATAACTTTTAAATGTCTTCACTGTAATGGGTGTAGTGATAACTCAATACATCCAATATGGTGGCGGCATTATAATTCGTCTATTATCCTGAGTAACACCGGCTAAAAATCTAAAAAACACAAGCTTTGAAGCTTTGAAGTTTTTTGCGTTACAGAAAAATAATGAGCGCAATTTACTACGATGCGCATACCATCACAAAGTCCGACATCCTGAAGTTAGCTATAGTCAACATTTTAGTTTTCAAAAATGTATAACAGTATCCAATTGTCAAAGTCTGCGGGCTCATTCCGGTGATTTAGTTGATTCAATTGTACAAAACTCTCAAGTTTTAATTTTGAGTGAAACTTGGCTTTGAGATAACTAGATAATGCGTAAAACTTTCAAAGTATTAATTTCTTTTTTTTCATTGTTAGTGACGTTTTTTCTATAAACTTAAAAAAACGTAATTGTATCTTTAGACAAAAGATAAAAATTTTGAAATGATTTTTATCTTGTCACGCCAAAGAAGTATAACTTCTAACGCGTGTACATAAGTACACACACGTTTTTTTTTATTCTATAGACCCTTGGCTGCAATCAAACACCAAAAAAAAATAGTATTGTTGATATGGTGGCTGCATAGCATTATTTTAAAATGCGAACTGCAGTCGGATTTTACTACGTACTTGTTTTCTTTTATGAGCTGTAAGTTTTCTTAGCTTAACGAACTAAATATATACATAACACCTTCTCAGTCTTTTCGCTATTGTCAAAACGGTCGTTGTTTAACTTCGTTATTTAGACACGCGTGACTATACGTATCTACTTCCCTCGTATGGTTAACTTCTCGTGTACTCATGTAAAATGGCGGCTTAATGGTCTCGGCAATCATCTGCGTGCTTTAGGCAAAAATTAATATATAAGCAAAGTTAAAAAATGTCCGTATTTCAACAAAAATAGCGGTAACCCTAGCCTCGGGTAATCCCCCAGATACGGAGAAAACAACGGTCGCACGGAGAGGATCGGCGCTGTAACACGAAGCGGAAAGTTTCGGATTTTCCTAATCCAGCTCTTTACATGTACCTTGAGTTTGTTATTATAGACATTGCATTTATTACACCTCACCATCATTATCAACTCATTACTGGTTGACTTCAGGGCACTGGAGCCTTAGTTGCACTAAGGATTTGCTCGCTCGCAATCGAGGTGTCGTTTTGGAGTAAGGAGATACTTGAACATCAGAGTAAAAAATTTCTTATTTTTATGAAGTTTAAGCTCAAATTTGCCTACAACTCTAGCTCAAGCTTTTAACAGATCAAACAAAAAAAACAGAAGTGTAGGAATTGTGGCTCAACGTCAAATGACATCAAGTCCATTTTACTTTAACTAAAAAAAGTTTTCGTAATGCGAAAACGACTCATCCATTACGAGCCAGTAAATTTTGTAAGCGGTGATAGCCCAGTGGTTAAGACTTCGACTTCACATTCGGGTGGCCGAGTTCGAGTCTCAGCACGCAGCTCTAACCTTTCTAAGTTTTGTGCGTTTTAAGCAATTAAATTTTCACTTGCTTCAACGGTGAAGGAAATCATCGTGAGGAAACCTGCATGCCTGAGAGTTGTAGATAATGTTCTCAAAGGTGTGTGGAGTCCACCAATCCGCACTGGGCCAGCGTGGTGGAATACGGTTGGAGGAGACCCGTGCCCTGTTATGGGCCGGCATTGGGTTGATATGATGATGATGATGATGATGATCAATCTTGTACTTAAGCTTCGGGTCTCCTTTGAGAATGAGAAGGGTTTAGGCCATTGTCCATCACGCTGGCCAAGAGCTGATTGGTAGACTTTACACAACTTTTAGGAGATTATAGGGAACTCTCAGGCATGCAGGTTTCCTCGCGATGTTTTCCTACACTAAAGGCGTCGGAAAACATCGCAAGGTATTGAAGAAGTAAGGATGGTATTGAAGTAGGGAGTTCCCGGATAGGATTAGGTTGCGAATGACATTTTCAACAAGACAGGAAGTGAGCTAAAAAAAATCTAAATGGCGGTTTTAAGATGGCGGCTATGCAAATTTCTTACCCACGCGCCGCAGTTGTACATATATATATACATATAATATATTGCGATATCTTAGGTCGGGGCGAATTATGATTCAACTCACGTCTCAATTCTAAAACTGCTTTGCATCTCTCATGAAAGTTTCCACGTCACTTTGTTTCGTTTCAAATATCTGCAGAGTGACTAAGTATTCGGATATGATCAGAATAATTTTCCGCGAATGTAAAAAACAATTTTAACGGTCTATCTCATCAGAAATGGAGTGGACTGTATTGTTAATGGTTTTAAGTTTAATTTCGCGCGATCTTAAGTTGTGTAACAGTAAATTAAATGGGTTGATACGTAACATCTGTTCTTCTAGCAAATGATTTACTGCAGAGTGCATGTTTGTGACATATTGTGACACGGTTGTAGCTAGGGCTGCCTCCTGTACCATTAGTATAGGATTTTTATACGCTTGCAATCGTAACGACGTATCGAAACACTTTAATGACGGAGTAAAATGGAACTTTCTTCCTTATGTTAAAGCTGATATTCGTCCACAATTATTCTTTTAGTGCCGCAGCATAACTGGCAGGATAAGCGACTGTAAAATATTGTCCACTTTGCTTTGTTGTTACAACGCTTCAATTCTAGAGAAAGACTCTACGAGGTTACTGTATTGTTAATAAGAGAAAAATAGATATAAGTTCACACAAAAAAAAATTAAAGAAACGATGTTCAATTATTAATATCAACAAATATTGTAGTTAACATAATGAAAGTATATAATTTGGCCTTTAATTTCGGGAGATGTTATCGCTTTAGCCGGCTTTCTAATATAATCTATAGAAACCTCCTTCATAGACTTAATTTTTTTATTTGGTTATCCGCGATATCTGAACTGATTTTGATGAGATTACAATTATCTAGGAATTGGAGTTAGTAACCCGAATTGGGTTAGCGTTGTAGGTATAACTTTATCTCTAACTTCTCTTGAATTTGATTAGTTGTTTTTTAGTTAGGTTGTTTTTTTAATTCAAAAGTATTATCTTAAATTTTTCGAAGATGCAATTTAGGATTTATTTGAAACGTTATGCCGTGTGGTGAGCAGAACACAGCTGTCGCCCGTCTGCTTTCCGCTGCTAGGGAAATATAACGGAAAAGGGCCAGGAGCGCCCTCTGTCCTATTACCATCTACTGCAACCAACAACCCGTCTGCCTAGCGTATGACTATGGGCATACCCTGGGTGGGTTTCTGGAGAAACCTTAAGTCAAACAGTGAACTGTTCCAGACTATTAATAGCAGCTAAAGTAGTTGGCAACCCTAATAATAACACGTGTTGTATTGTGTGCGGCGTTCTTTAGAACGTTGTCGCGATAAATTTCAGTGGCCATTTTGAAAAAAAATCGTAGAAGACTGATTGCCATGGTTTAGTAGTCATTACATTTTTTATAGTTCAGCAATTAATTCAACTTATTAGGTGCGCGGTCGCACTGAGTGTTAAGGTACAGCATCTACCTTAATAAGTCCATTTTTAACCTCGACGCAAAAAACGACGAGGTTTTATTAGTTTGTGTGTGTCTTGTCTGTGGCATCGAGCTACGATTCCCAAACCGACGAACCGATGTTGATTTGAAATTTTTGTCTGTAAGCTGAATTAGAATAATTCTAATTAATAGAAATCAATTAATTAGGAGGTTTTTTAGCAATGGTTGTTGAAACCGGTCCAAGATGGTCGCCGCCACAACATGACATAATATATTTTTTCCCATCTTTGTCAACATGGTTCTCAAATGAAACAGCTTGATTGGTATAGAGAGTTGAGGTGAGAGTTGCTGGACCCACCTGATAGTAAGCTCGAGCTTATTTCGGTTTTTTTATTATTCTAAAACTATTCATTTTCCAGGGACGAAGTGTAACAAGTGCTACTTTCGGTCCTCGAAAATGATCAAATTCCCAACAGCGGTTTTTTTCCCAACAGGAGAATTTTTATATTTACATCAAAAATCGTACCTTTCACGTCCTAATAAAGCGACCAAACGAACTCATTCAGCGCGGGTAACACCGCAGTGCGCTGCTAGTTAGTAATACATAAAAAGACACACTTTCGCATTTATTAACATTAGCTCGATTTTGTATTTGTAGAATTCTAATAAAAAAAAAAACAGAATGTCGATGGAATTTTTGTAATCGCCCAGTGCAACAGGTGCCTTACATTCCGAATGGTTTATTGCCGTTCATATATCACCCGTTTAATAAACACCGCTACGCTTCTGTATGTTTTTTTTTTTGGTAACTAATTTAAAAAAAAAAGCCTCTACAATTTCGTGACAAATGTTATTGACATCGGTGTGTCTTGTAGTCATTCATCCACAGAATTCAGCACTATGATCCAATGACAAAGGTAGCGTGCCTATTTATGTATGAAGTGGAACAACGAACTACGAATACTCTTTTTTTACTCTTAACGGTGCTAGACCGTTATTTATCGAAATAAACCACTATAAGTCACAATATGGAATTTGATAGCATATACACGTTAGAAGTATACTTTCTTCTTTGTCGTTTTTCACAAAAGATATTAAAATAATTCAAATAAATTTAAACTGAATTTGACAAGAATTAAATGCCTCAAATCATGCATACATTCTTTTAGAAATCTCAAAATGGGCTACATAAAATGTTAAAAAAATCTTATATTTAACAAGAAGGCGTAGTCGGTGGCCACATTTGCCACTAAACACAAACGACGGTAGTTGTACGGTGGTAGTTTCAAACGCCTCCACTAACAATTAATATTTTCAATAATCATCTTCGGTGTCATTATAAAATTGTAAGGAAAACAACAGCATATTTCTTTATTTTACTGCACTTTCATTTTTCATATTTCCATTTTTTGGGGTGTTATAATTTTGACATCTGTGTGTGAGTGTGTGTGTGTGTGCGTGCATTGTGTGCGTGTGTATGTGTGCGTGTGTATGTGTGCGCGTGTGTGTGTGTGTGTGTGCGCGACTGTGGCTGCCGTCTGACTGTGTTTTTGTTTGAAAGGTGAATGAGTCAGGACTGTTCTTAGCTATGTTTGATGGAAATCAATACAAGATGGCCGCTGCCACAAAATGGCTGATTACATTGTTTTTCATAACTCACTTAATATAAGTATCACATGAAATGGCTTGACTAGACTAGAAAATTTCAAATCCAAGATGGCCACCATGAAAAATGGCATATTAAATTTTGTTTTACAACTCAATATTGATATCAAATTTGGCTCACTGACTTGCCTAGTAGAATATTATTCTATTCTACGAGTATACAATATTGAAAACACAATTTTATAAAATTATGGATCCAAAATGTATGAATCGTGGAGAAAGTCCTTAAGCTTCTATGTTTATTGTGAATATGTTTATTCATATTTCCCTCTCGCCCATTGTGACGGGCGCCTATTTCAATATAGTTTTTACGATCGCACCATATATCACTCGAGAACAAACAGAGCGACAGTTCGGCCCAATGAATATTTCACTAATGCGAATTGATTTATGAACGTGGACTTTATTATATATATTTTTTTCGTTTGAATTATTTTCTTCTTTTATAACAACTGCGATTTTTTTCCACGCCATGCATAAAGCCTTTTATGGAAATTGGTAAACCATCGACCTTAAAACCTCATGTGCCTATAATTACACCGGCAACCACGCCCTCCAGGCCGGAATACAGAAATGCTGCTTGGCGGCAAAAAGCAAGCCTGTCGTACTTCCCTGGACGAGCTCTGTCACAAAACCTCTACTACAACTAAAATTCTTCTTGCTTTCACTGTTTTGCTATTAAAGGCGAAATATCATAAGCGATTAGCGTCAACACTACCGCCATTATTTCGCCATTTTGTGGCGGCGGTCATCTTAGACTTACAATTTGTCATAGTGTATAGTATTCTACTAGTCAAGCCCTTTCATTTGATACCCATATTGTTGTGAAAACAATAAATAGTTCGACATTTTGTGGTGGCAATCATCTTGGACCTTTCAAACAAAAGAAAATGAAATCAAAATTGATTATACCGCTCGGGAGCTACGATGCTACAGATATACACACACACACACACACACACACACACACTGTGGCAGAATGTCGGTCACACGCATATGATACAATCGAATAATATACAACGTATAATAACGGTAGGTATATCTGCGTAAACATAATACGTCACAAGCATGTCGAGGTCAACGGTGACCCAAACTAGTAAGTTAATATCCTACCAAAAATTGCTCAACGCGGCAAAATAAGTTTTCACTTCAAGTAAAATCAAATCGTTCACACAGTACCGTTGGGACCTGCGATAGAACTCGGCAATTGAAGACTAAATTGAAACCAATCGGCTGCTTTCGAGAAATTTATTGAATACTCGCTTCCTTACTGCATCGCTACTTTCTTATTGATGACTAACCTTTGTCACCGACTTCGTCCGCGGTACTTGCGTATATTCAATTGAAATAACTCATCCGAGGTGAGAACTTAATCTGTGTATAAGTTGGCTGGGTTCAATGATTGGTGGTGTTCGATCTCGCAGTAAGCAGCGTGGCAGTTTGCCGAAAACTTATTAAAGAGCTGTTTGATATAGTGTTTCCAAATAAAATGTTATTTTATTATTTATTTATTTTTAATTCAGTTTATTCTCGTAGCACTGTTAGGTACTAGGACAGCATGAAGTGTAAAATGTAAAATGCATCTACCGTCTTGATTTAATTAAACAACTGTGTATAAACCCACGTCTTCGCGCGTTGCAGCAACATCTGCGCTTGAATTTGAATCGCGGAGCATGAATTCCCTTGGAATAACGCTCCCAGTTCTTGCTTGCTTGCGTATCGTCTTAATTAAAATATACAAGTAACTAAGGCTCACTTACATTCCGGGTAAAGGTTAAATTTGGTTTCATGTTAACGAATGTTCTTATCATCAACTAGGGGATTCCAACTCGCCACCCCAAAGTGAAGCCGAAGTCCTAACCGCTGAGCTACTACCGCTTCTAAATAATAACTTCTGTCCACCAGTCTGCACTGGGCCAGCGTGGTGGAGGCCTAAACCCTTCTCATAGTAGGAGGAGACCTTTACCCTGTACTGTAATGGTTTGATATGATGATACATTATTCATTCCAGTTCCCGCATAATGTACGTACCTACTTACTGACCTTTTCTGTAATCGCGACCTTCGTTAATAATTCGAAGTAATCACACCGCACATTTAGATGCCTACCTACTACCCCACTACCGTAGAATCTAAAACGCGTATATAATTTAATACGAAATGATTTTTTTTGTATTTAAACGTAAGATAACATCGTCCGAAAAGTACACACTACAGCCGTGCTTATTTCAGAAAACTTTTGTGGCTGAATATATGATTTTATAACATGACCCCAAAGGTAATATTACATTTCCTTTCTTCATCATCATCATCGTATCAAACCATTTCTGGCCCACTATAGGGCACAGGTCTCCTCCGACGATGAGAAGGGTTCAAGGCCAAACCACCAGGCTGGCCCAGTGCGGATTGGTGGACTTCACCCATTTTTGAGAACATTATGAGAGAATTATGAGAGAACATTGTGGAGAATGTTCTCAAAGGTGCAGGTTTCCTCACGATGTTTTCAGTCATCTTTGACGCAAGTGATATTTGCTTCGATGGTAAAGGAAAATATCGTGTGGAAACCTGCATGCCTGAGAGTTCTACATAATTTTTATAATTTTTTATTAGTGTTTTTACCTACACTTAGAGAAATTATCAATTTTTATAAATTTAAAATGCATATTAAAATTTATAATTCCTCAAAGTGTAGGTAAAAACACTAATAAAAAATTATAAAAAAAATATAAAAAAAGCAATGTGTCATCTCTTGTTTCAAACGTGTCTCATTGTAATATGGACCTTTGAAAAAGTAGATCGAAACTGCAACGTTTCCTACTAGATGACGCTACAGTCGCTATAAGACTGATGTGAAAGGCATATATACTAATTTCGGCAGCGACGGTAGGAGAGCCGTAGCTTAATTGGTGAAAGCCGCTCAGGCCGCGATTGCCCGAGAGTCGCAGGTTCAAATACTGTCTGAATTTTTATATGCATTTTAAATTTGTGTAAAAAGTTCTACATAATGTTCTCAAAGGTATGTGGAGTTCACGTTGTGGGAGGAGATCCTTGCCCTGTAGTGGGCCGGTATATGTCGATATGATGATACGACTGTATGTGTCTTCAGTAGAATAAGACTACCCTAATTCATTACATAGAATTAATGATTAAACGAACTTACCTGTACGTGAAGTTCTATCATAATAATATGGAAGGATTCGTCCGAAAGGATTAGAAAATAATACTTGTAGTACCGCCTGTGGATCGCCAGTCACGCACTTTATTTGAGGGTATGAAAAATAAAAAATATTAAACACGCACCCTCCCCTCCACTCAGCGAGGTGGGAGAAGTATGCACTCTCATCATTCGCTTTTTAGTGCTCGCCACGACCGCAAGTTGTGTCTTCCCACATTGTTAACGTGCATTAATTTGAAATTAGTATTTAAATATAATGCCTAAACGTAAAAGTGAAGACAATTACGAAAAAATATTCAAAAAGATTAAAAATTTTAGTAAAGGAAGAAATTGCTATATATATATTGAATTGTTGTAAGTTGTCTCACGGACACACACACACAGTCCCACAGTCACTTGCAAACACACATATCAACACAATTTTAATTCCGGTCTAACCTTTTTTTAGCCTACCTCAATAATTCAAAGTGATTTCGCCTTGCGTAGTAAGGTTCCTATGTAGGTAGTTTCAATTCCCGCGCAAAATTTAGCACACCATGAAATTTGATGATAAGGGTTGTTTTTACCCTTAAACGGGGAGTGTGTATTTGTTTATGGCTGAAATAAACTTCGCAGTACTAAAAGTTGCAGCGGTGGCTTTGACTTCACTTTCGGGCGGCCGAGTTCGAATCCCGGCATGCACTTTTAACTTTTCTAAGTTATGTGCATTCTAAGCGATTAAAATGTCTTGCTTCAATGGCATGCCTGAGAGTTCTGCCGTGTTTGGAGTCCACCAATCCGCACCGGGCCAGCGTGGTGGACTACGGCCTTAGCCCCTTCTTTTTATGGGAGGAGAACAGTGCTTTGAAGTGGGCCGGTGACATGATGATGATGTCTTATCATTAGGTGCGATTGCAGTCGTATATATTTACGTACTAGTGTTCTTCGAAGCAAATCTAACTTTATTATACCGTTTACTTTTTTTCATGTAGCATTGAAACTAGATGAATTGATATTAATTTCGACCTAACCTACTTTTTTCACTCCCTCTCAATAATTCAAAGTAATTTCGCCAGAGGTTGCTCTTAGCACCTACCGTAGTTTCAATTTACTTGCAAAATTCAACGCGGGATAGAATTAAATGATAAGAATTATTTCGCATCCTACAGCGCCGCTCTGAGATAAGAATGGTGAGTTTGAGGAAGCGTGGCGGATATTTCAGTGTCGTAACTAACATAACCTAGGTAATACTTGGAGATATAAATATATTAGTAGTTAAAATGACGGACCAACCAGATGGTCTGATGGATGATGGTAAGTGAAAAACCATCATCCAACCAACCACCAAGTTAGGCAGTGCTTTTGCGCATGTATTAAGTGCACGCCACAAAAAGCTCTATTACTAGTAACTTGCCATTTTTTTTTAGATAATTTTCTAAGATAACTTATGAATATTTTTATGAATGCTAGTACTAATACTAGTAACTTACTAGGATGACCCGAAATTCAATGTATTATTTCGCTGTACGAAACGAAATAAATATGTTTAATTTTAATTTTTAATTTCTAATGAATAATGTACCTACATAAATACTTGTAACATACAGGAACATAAACACCCGGGCACTGTGAACATACGTGTTCATTACACAAACATTTTTCCAGTTGTGGGAATATAAATTCTTGCACTCAAAAAGCAGGGTCGCTGCCCACTGGTCCAAACGACCGTCAAAAAAAGATGACAGATTAATTAACGCTATAGAACGTAATTATTCAGATGATTATTTTAATGCCGATCTCTTAATTCTAATTGTTACTGAGTATCATTTTCAATGTAACGGAATAATAAAAAGGAATCCAATTTATTATCAAGTAGGTATTCCGTCAGAGAGATGATGGATTAATTTACTTTATAAAGCGTCATTAGTCACAAATTAATTTAATTCCGAGCTCTTAATTGTATACGGATTGTTTATGTTTATTGATTACTAGCGATTGCTTGCGACTCTCTCTGCGCTCAATTTATGTCTCCCGTTTTTCGACATCTTCAACCCAATTAATACCCCACGACTGGACATTGCCGGAGACAGAGATTGGAGGGAGAGATTTAGAGATTGAATCCTCCACGCTGCTCCAATGCGGTTTGATGGGGCTCGATCTAAATGACAATAGTGCAGTAACAGTACTAGTAGAAAATATTGCCAATCTCGTTAACCTTAAAGAAGAAGAAGCCCAAAAAAGCTTGTTTTATAATAACTTGAATAGTTAGAAGTAAATGTAATTTTCCACAAAAATTTCTTCCAAGCCACTTTTTTTTTTTCATAAATATATAGAGAGCAAACTCTGATGTTAAAACACCGCAGCCCATCAATATTACTAGCAAAACAAATGTTAGGCCGGCTCTTGAGACATCTGTCTATCCCTTTAAATAATCCCATATTCTAATATTATTGAAAGAAAACCGACAAAGACGTGCCGCTAAGCGATTTAGCGTTCCGGTGCGATGTTGCGTGGAAACCTATTAGGGGTATGACATCTAGCCCCAAAGTACGCATAACTTGTGTTATGGGTACTAAGATAGCTGAATGAATTAATATTTTAATGAATATACCTACATAAATACTTATCATATACAGATAAACATCCGAGACACTGAAAAACATTCATGTTCATCCCGCACACATTTTCACTCAGGAAGCAGGGTCGCTGCCCACTGCACCAATCGGCCGTCCAATATTTCGATAGCACAGACAGATTTATTTGTATAGATAGACCGCATTCTCTGACAAATTCGTGCCTTCGACTCAAAGTTCGCAGTAAATTATAATGACAAGGTTTGTTATAAATATAATTTGTGGAAACGAATCAATTTGGCAGCGACACTGTTTTGCCCTGCGGTACTCTCTCTTGGGATTCCTGGAGCGTCGGCAAAACAAATGAAAAATAAGTTTTCGATATTGGATACATGCGGGTGGTGGTACTTCACGGGCGCTCATGATTTTAGTGAACTTTGTTAACTTTATTGCGACAGCTGCTTAAATAAATACATTCAACCTTTATTGAATGAATGAATGAATGAATATACTTTTATTGCACCACAAAAAGTATATAAAAAAAAGAAAAGTATAAAAAAACAACGTATACAATTTGGCGGCCTTATCGCTTCATACCGATTTGTTCCAGGCAACCAATGGCTAAGATAAAAATACAGAAAATAGTTAGGTGGTGTATATATATTTATTATAAACTAGCTGTTAGCTGCTGCGTTTAATTTTGTTTTTTGATGTGGCATTCAATTTAGTTGTAGTTCTAAAAAAAATATAGTATCCCTAAGCCTTCAATGAGGGGTTTGCTGCTGTCTGCTATCTCCAACCACATTCATCAGATCTACACAAAATTTAGGCAAAATTAAACACATATTATAATCCTCTATAGTACAAAAATAATTATTTAAATCGGTTATAATTTGTCGGAGTTATGGTGTAAAACGTCACTTTAATCCCCTCTCCCAAAGAGTTTAATGTCAGGATAAAAAGTATTCTATATTACTTCTAACACTTCCAAGAATATGTGTAAAAAGTTTCATGAGGATCGGTTAAGTAGTTTTTGCGTGAAAGCGTAAAGTAGGGATAGGGAAGTAGGGATACGGAGGGATGTGTCAAGAAATAATGAGTATCGATCAGCCTATTTTAGCCCACTGCTGGACTAAAGGCCTCTCCCAACGAAAGGGTTTGCACATGCTGGCACACACACACGCTGGGCAAATGGTCGCATTAGACTGTAGATGGTAGTAGTTGTACAGAGGACGTTGCAGCCCATTCTCCGTTATATTCGCTTAGTCGCTGTTGTAGTTAATCGCTTAGTAATTGTTTAATTTATAATACAATATTTAAAATAAATTTAATAATATAATGTTACGTATGTAAACACTGTTTGGGCGCAGCCTTTTTTTAAAATTAAATAATTAAATTATATTAATTATAAAAACATAAGTGAGACATCGTATATGGTAGGGAAACCGATTTTTTTGGGGATGCTCAAAACAAAAAAAACATTTACGGAATAAAAGCATTGCTATATGAGGTATTTTTTAAATATTTTTTTTAATTAATTTTAACTTTCAGTGCTACTTATAAAATCGGTAATATGTAGCGGGTGAAATCAACACCCGCCACGTAGTGAGTCTACGCAGCCATCTGACAGAGTTTCGAATAGGTACGGTGTCCAGCAGTAGGTACGGTCTCCCATCCTGACGGCTTTTCTTGCGTAGTAAGAATTTGTCTCACTATAATCTCAATACACATATTACGCCGTTATTTACCACAATTATTTACCTAATTGGCAAAAACAAAAAAATAAAAATTACAGAAAAAAGGAAATTGACCATTTACAAAAAAATAGGATGCACTATCTGTAGCCCACGTTCTTTGTCCGCGTTTCTTAAGATTGTTTTTCAAATTCTGTGGGAAGCTATAGTTTTACTAAGATACAAAGTAGCCTATGATACTCTGTGTCTTTTCATCTAACTACATGCGAACAATCTAGTTGATTGTTTGCTTATTTAGGGCATGAAGGAAAAAAACAAGACAAACAAACACACACTTTTACAATTATAATATCAGTTAGGACCAATGTCATTAATGAGTAATTGTGTTTGTCCTTCCTTCATCCAGCGTGGGGTATAGGATTGTTGTGGTTTTTATAGACTACTTTTTGACCGAAAAAAAGCTCCTACTCCTAATGTTCGGATGAATAAAAATATATTATACCAGGTTTGCCCGCGGCTTCGCTCATGTTAGGTTCAATTTTTGATTTGGTAAATTTTAACTACAAAAGTTTTAACGAAAGTCTTGCTGCTAATAGAAAAATATAAACGTAAGTTACTTAAAAAATCAGAAACTTTAAAATTTTCATCCCCTATTCGATGCCTTTGGAATTAGAATTTTAAAATTTGTGAAACACTTATTTCTTTATTTATAATCGAAAACCTAAAATCAAAGTTTCATGGATGTAACTTGAAAAATAAATTGATAAATGAAGAATTTTATACAAACTTTCATCCCCCATTTAACCCTCATAGGGGTTGGAATTTTCAAAAATCTTGTGTGCAAAATTTCAGCCCGATCTGTCAAGTGGTTTGAACTGTGCGTTGATAGACCAGTCAGTCAGTCATCTTTGCCTTTTATATATATAGATGACTGACTTACAGAATACTTGTTGAAATGTTCGTTACATTTAAAAAGTATATACTTTTATGCTTAGAGAAATGGAGCGTAAACATTTGTATGAAGAAAGCTATTACTTGCAAACATTAACTTCAAACCCTTTTACAAAATAAACTATTTAATTAAAACAAGTAAACCCTTATTTAATTATGTTTATTAAAAGGAATGTTACATCTTAGCTTCTCGTAGACAAAGAGAAAAAGGAAAGGTCAATTAATTTATAATTAAGTTTTGAATTTTTTTGCTAACGGTCTTCAGCTTTCCGCCACACGCTTGCTTTGATCTCCCACCGTCTGACTGAAGGAATGTTTCTTTTTTTTTCATTTTTTTTTTATTCTTCTTTTAGTTAGTCTTTGGTACATTTTTGTTTCGTTATTTTCTGTCTCTTGCAAAATTCAATCTTCAGAGTAAGGACCTGTGGCTGGAAAATTTACAACAAAATATAGAAGTAGTATTAGTGCCTGTGACACATAAACACACGTCATCATCATCAACATTATCCGCAGCGTTTACGCTCACAGGCCTCCTTTCTCAGGAGAGACGGTTGTAGAGCATAGACCCCACCACGTTGTTCCAGTGCGGGTTGGTGGGCTTTAACGACTATTGTCACCAGCCAGTAATAATAACCGGACTATATAATAACAGGCTGCTTAACGTGCTCTCCGAAGTACGGGGGTTGACACCTCCAAATTCTTACTCCGGGCTGGTATTGAAAATTCTTTATCAGAAAAACTCAATGCCTACTAATTTTTAGGCTGACCTGGGATTCGAACCTAGGACCTAGTAAGTGATCCATAGTTACAGAACAAGCTTACCGCTAAACCAACAGGGCAGTCACACGTACAGAAGTATTATAATATAAGGTGTTAATATTACTAATATTAATATTACATTTTAGTTTTAAAAATAAAGAAATAAATAAATACATTAAGACAATACACACATCACAAAAATCCTTAAATAAACAATAAAATCACACATTCTTCCTTTAGCGCGCATATTTTTTTTTTTAATTTAACACCAACACGTAATGAAAACATGATAAGACTAGTAAGAAAAATATATCATCATATCAACCCATTACCACGGGTCAGCACGGGTCTCCTCCCACAATGAGAAGGGGTTAAGGCCGTCCACCACGCTGGACGGATTGGTGGACTCCACACACCTTTGAGAACATTACGCAGAACTCTTGAGGCATGCAGGTTTCATCACGATGTTTTCCTTCGCCGTCGAAGCAAGTGATATTTTAATAACTTAAAACGCATATAATTTAGAAAAGTTACAAGGCGCGGACTGGGATTCAAACTCGGCCCCCCGAAAGTGAAGTCGAGATCCTGGGCTATCAGCACTTTAAGAAAAATCCGACGTGACGTTAGTTTTAGTTAAAAGCTTGCAATTATGTAAATGCACCATTAAGCAGATGAACCAACTATATAAAGCTTGGAATCAAACAGTTAAGCAAGTTATAATATCGTTGACCGTAATTAAATTAACCTTTGTGGATTCAGTGCCAGATGCGAAGTTATCAAGTTATCATGTTATCCAAGATGGCGGGTGCATGCTACGAAGTTTGCAGTTTAGAATGCACCGAGCATCGGTAGAGTTTGGACATTCGTTAGTTGCTCTGTAGCAGTTATGACAGTTCGGTGGAACAGTAACTGTAGATGCAGGTAATATTATTTAACGTCTGTATCCGCTAATTGCTATCACCGCTTCTTAATGTGTACCTCATTAAGAAGCGGTGATAGCATAATGGTGAGGACTTCGGCTTTTGTTTCGAGGGGCCAAGTTCGTATCCCGGCATCCGCCTCGTAACTTTTATAAGTTACGTGCATTTTAAATAATTCAGCGGGTGTAGGACGAGGCTACTAAAGGGGTTATAACAGAGAACGTATATTATTCGTAACGTAACGTACTCACCGACCCGTCCGCGCAGCGTGGTGATTTTGGATAAACCCTCCGACTTTTACAGGCTATTTATTGATTAAAGCGATTAAAATATCACTTGCTCCAACGGTGAAGGAAAACATCGTGAGAAAACCTTCATGCCTGAGAGTTGTTCATAATGTTCTCAAAGGTGTGTGGAGTTCACCAATCCGCTCTGGGCCAGCGTGGTGGTCTACGGCCTTAACCCTTCTCATTGAGGGAGGAGAACCAAGCCCTGTAGTGGGCCGGTAATGGGTTGATATGATGATGATGATGATGACATATTCTTAGTACTAGGGTTTCGTACTCCAAAGCCTGAGTTAAACTAAATTTCAGTTTGCCAATGATACACCTTTCGTCTAGTTGAAGGCAAGCTAAGGTGTCATTATGACAAAGACTCTGTGTCACCTTAATACGATGCTCAATGATCTTTTTTTTTTTACCACACGTTAGCCCTTGACTGCAATCTCACCTAATGGTATGTGATGATGCATTTATATTAAACCCTTACCCCTAATCGATTTCTACGCGTCATCGTAGGGTGCTAACTAGCAGACACGACCGAAGCCTTTCCATCGGACAAGACTTGACCATATTAAGTGATAAATTCCCAAATTTCTACTGCCTGGTAGCAAATCGAAGACCTCCCAATTAAAACTACAGAACTCACCGCTACGCCCAGGGAGATCGTCAATAGTAATCTGTCAATTCTGTTAAGCTAACAAAAAAAAACGAAATCTGAACATCACTACACCAAATATCATTAGAGGTAATGGATTTCCCTCCATCTTTGTACACACAGTGAAATATGTTTGTACGTCTGATATAATACCCAATATATTCCAGTCGTATAGAAAAGTCCAAATGTTTAGGAACAAACCATTAGGGGACTCGGGTCTGCAAGTGAGAAGCCATAGTCAACCACGCTGGCCAAGTGCGGATTGTTATATTTCACGCGTCTTTAAAAACATTGTAGAGAATTCTGATGCATGCAAGTTTTGGATAGAAGCAGGCGTTACTCTGCGGAAATCCACTATATATTATGAAAATTAAGCTTAATTTTCTATACTCCGCGAGAAGCAGGAGAATCTGTATGGGGTAATTTATAATTTGTTCATCCATAAATATTGTAAATTATTAACTATTCTTAATTATTCATTGTAAAATCAACATCTCCTGAGAATGCTCCGGTTTCGGAGCGATAGAGGGTACATTGCCAAAGATCCGTTTGGTCTGGAGTATAAGGATTGTAGAAATTATAAATTACACCACACAGATTCTCCTGCTTTTCGCGGAGTAAAGCAAATTAAGCTTAATTTTTTATAATATAGCATGCAAGTATTATCGTAATATTTTCTCGATTTTCTGGAAAGTGAAAACTGGACTGTCACCGCTTAAATTATAATTAGTGTGGCTACACTCACCACTCAATTACAACGTTGATAGATCTAGCCTTCCTAAATACAAGTACTCGCAGAATCGTATGAAGCTTCGAATGGCGATATAACTTTAGTATTAGTAGGGTTTATGTGATAGAGCTCGTCTGGTGAACTACTACCACCCTGTTATTTCTGACGCTAAGCCGCATTGTTGGAATGTTTTGTTTCAGTCTGAAAAGCGTGGTTATCAGTCTAATTACAGGCACACAAACTCACCCCTCAGGTAGATGGTGACAGCGCGGCACGTTGGAGGACGTGTTTTGCATGCGCGGCGAAGTGTTACTCTGTCCGTCAATTATTATTATAAAATCGCCGATGATGTGACCTCGCCTTAAATTGCGCCGTCTTCATTCGCCGGAATTCACTAGGCATTCCGATGTTGAAACAACCGTCGTCGCTCGCTGTCAAGTTATGCGCTTTGTATGTAGACGATAGGAAGGTAGTTAAATGGATATGTATTTATTGTTATACACATAATATCTATATATATATTCTTAAGACGCTGGAATGGTGACCCCGGACCGGTTAACGCAGCGTATGTCGGCCCCCAGCGAGGTGGACAGATGACATCCGGCGAGTCGCTGGGAGCCGCTGGAGGCAAACGGCCTAGGACCGGGGATTACGGAACCTATGTCCAGCGGTGGACATCCATTGGTTGAAATAATGATGATGATGATGACATAATATAAAAACGTCCGTCTGCCCGGCGTGGTGATTAGCGGGATTGCTTTGGGAGTGGTCTTTTGTCCAGCAGTGGACGTTTTATTGGTTGGAGGCCACGGGACATCTATGCGTCGCCCGTGTAGCGACGACCGGCGGAGAAAATTCATGCGACGCGCTTTGTCCAATGGGCGGCACGTAAGTGGCAAAAAATTAATTGGACATTTCTATACCGCCAGAGTTTACGGTGCCTACTGTTTGATATCAATTGACAGACATACTCGGCTGTTTATTTATACGTACACATTCGCTTTGAGATGGATTCAGAAATTCAAATGATATGCATTCGCTATTACTGCGGGGATGCGGCGTCGGCCAAATAAATTACCCACATTTTATCATGCACACAAATGTACTGCGTGGCTTGCTATGAGAATAGTGTGGCCTCATTATAACCGAGTACTGTACTATTTATTCAACAAAAAGTTAGCCCCTGACTGCGATCTCGACTTTTAGGGCTTGTCCGGTATTATAAGTATTAGCCGGTGTCATCATCAAACAGTTTGTGTGATGAACATGAATGTTTTTCAGTGTTCGGGTGTTTATCTGTATATTATAAGTATTTATGAATATTATTCATAAAAATATTCATCAGTCATCTTAGTACCCATATACCCATAACACAAGCTACGCTTATTTTGGGCCTAGATGGCGATGTGTGTATTGTCGTAGTATATTTATTTATTTTAATTATTATATCATTTATAGACTTCACACGCCTTTGAGAACAGTATGGCGAACACTCAGGCATGCAGGTTTCCTCGCGATGTTTTTCCTTCATGATACTCCTTATTATCTTAGGAATTAAAATATCACCGTAATAAAATATCAAAATATAATATCACTTGGAAAAGTTAGTGGTGCGTGCTGGGATTCTAACTCGGCCCTACGAAAGTGAAGTCGAAGTCCTACTCATTTGACTATCAACTTCCACTGTCCGCACCACTTCATACTGTTTATTTATTTTTTCTTACTCCACCCAAGAGATTTCCGCGCAATATTCAACAAACAGTGAAACCTTAAAATTCCTATGCAAATCAAGCCAAGCGTCCGATTCCATTGGCCCGCGGTGTACGCCAGCAGACGCGGCCAATATGGCGCGGCCACTTGTAGGAATCGAACTCAATAACATTTACGTCTACGAGGCTACGAGACGTTTACGCGAGGGTTTTTATTAAAATTCCATTTGCCGGCATCGACGACGGCCCGGTCACGTGTCACCGGGAATTGCCCGGGGCTTTTATTTCTCGACGAAATAAGTAAATTTTAAGTGGTTTCAAATGTTCAAACGGCTTTGTATTTATCGGCGCGGTTCGTGAAAAATAGATGGCGCTGTTTCGGTTTTTTCTTAAATGTGACATAGCCCCGTCGGATATCAATATAGTTGTCGCATCTGCGGAAATAACTAGCTTTTTAACATATTTTCATCCACGTGTATCGCTTCCACTTTTGTAGCCCATCAATCCGCACTGGGCCAGCGTCGTGGAGTTAGCCTTAACCCCTTCTCATTGTGGGAGGAGCCTGTGCCTTGTAGCGAGCCGGTATTGGGTTGATATGATGATGATGATGTATCGCTTTTTAAAAATCCCGCAGGGCCTGTTAGCTTTCCAGGGATAAAAAGTATGTCTTCAGGATGCAAGTTATAGCATTTATTTATAGTAAGACGGAGCATCCAATAATGTGCTGTTATGGACATGCCAGATCAGTATTGGATAGAGTCGGTCGTTACTCTGCGGGATGCCGTGATATATTATGAAAATTAAGCTTAATTTGCTATACTCCGCGAAAAGCAGGATAATCTGTATGGTGTAATTTATAATTTCATCAATCCTTATACTCTACACCAAACAGATCTTCGGCAATGTACCCTCTACGCACGTTTCGCTCCGAAACCGGAGCATCCTCAGGAGATGTTGACTTTACAATAAATAATTGTTCTATCCAATATCAATGTAAAAAGTTAAGTTGAAGTTAGGGCGTGAAGAAAGGACAAACTAACAAACACACTTTCGCATTTATGATATTAGTAAGGATATCCGTATTCCTAGGGCTATTACGGACCTCCCAATGCATAAGTTAAATTAAAATGTTAAAACACATTAATTAAAGCGTAGTTACTATACAATCGATGATTTTCCAAGATTGCTTGGATGCACACCGCTTCGCTTTCATCTCTTACAATCATCATCGTTAACCCATTACCACCCCCCAATACAGGTCACGGGTCTCCTCCGAAAATGAGAAGGGGTTAGGGCCGTAGTCCACCACGCTGGCCCAGTTCTGATTGGAGAACTCCACACACCTTTGAGAAGATTATGTAGAACTCTCAGGCATGCAGGCTTCCTCACGATGTTTTCCTTCACCGTTGAAACAAGTGATATTTTAATTACTTAAAACGCACAAAAACAAAACAAAAAGTTGTGCGTGCGTGTGTTGTGGTGCGTGCTGGGATTCGAACTCAGTCCCCCGAAAGTGAAGTCGAGCTACTATCAACTGCGCTATCGCCGATTCTTGCAATACGCAATTATAATTATTGTAAAAATGCTGATGTTTGAAAAGAGCAATTGTTGAGTTTCTTGTCAGCTTTCTTCTACGTAGAATATGCCCTCCGAACCGGTGGTAGAGTCCCCACAAACAGATACAATTGACGTTCCAAAAGTCCTTATATTAGGCCTACTTGCAATAAATTAAATTTGAATTCAACTTTAAACTTATGGATATATCTTTTTTAAGTGTGCAGTTAAAAAACGTATACGGGAAAAGCAACCGTTTTCATAAAAATTAAAATCTAATTTAAACCGCACTGTAAAGAGAGTACTCAATTATAAACCGCATCGCCAGAGTCCTACAAGCATCAGCTCTTCGCTGCAGGCAATTTAACAAGGAGAAACGGAGAGAGAAAATAAATAGAAAAAATTTCTCCTCATATTTCCTTTATAATTTCGAGTGGCGGTCATAAACAGAGAATTAATTTTCAACAGTCCGTTGAATGGAAGGCTGTTTCACTCTGGTCGTGGAAATTTATTTCCCATTCCGAAGCGGAACTGCGTAAACGAAGAATGAGGATGGAAACTGAAAATATAGTTGGAAATTATTTTTAGAACATCTTCTTAATAGGAAAATTATTTATGTTTCATGTTTCTATTAGAAGATGACTAGGGACTAGATCCGACTAGGGATCGCGACTATTGGGTTCGATTTCCGGATCATGTCAATTTTTTTTTGGGTTTGGATGTTATGTGGACCTCCCTGGTACGGTGGTTTTATAAGTGGGAGGTTTCGGGTCCGTTTTGGTACATCGGCCAGGCCGCGGTCGCCAGAGAGTTGTATGTTGAATTCCACATGTCCGTTCCGAAATTTTTATATGCGTTTTACATTTTCCATCTGTTTTCATCTCCAAGTGTAATTGAAACTACTCAAATAAAAATGACAAAATTAAATTCACTTATGAAGCGTTAGTACATTTAACATGTTAACACTAATGTTAGTAATGGGGATATCTCCATTCGTTAACTTCAAACTAAAGCTAGAAGGATTCCAAACGCGCCCTAGTCTAAGAAGAGCCCACAACAAACTTAGCCAGGTTTCTTTATTGTTATCACCATCTCACAGTCGAGTTAATGTTTATGTTATAAATATTACTTGTTTTAACGTACGTATTAAGCTCCTGGTGCCTATAATTAAACCAAAACCACACAGTATTCCTCTCATACCGTCGCTGCCGAAAATTAGTATATGCCTTTCACATTAGCCACGACTGTAGCGTCATCTAGTAGCTTAATTGGTGAAAGCGCTCAGGCCGCGATTGCCCGAGAGTCGCAGGTTAAAATCCTGTCGGTTCCGAAAATTTTTACATGCATTTTAAATTTATAAAACCCTACAATGATGGCTGCTGAAACTTTGTCTAATAGTGTGTTTTCTCTTGTTGCAGGACGTCATCCACACAATCAGCACACCACACGGACAGGTCCAGAGGATCGTGGTGTTCAAGAAGAACGGCGTACAGGCGATGGTTGAATATCCTTTTCAAACTGGCATAAGCTACTACATGGTCTGGTTGGAGGCTTGCGCCGTAGCTGGTTACCATCCTACCGACAAAGACGTGCCGCTAAGCGATTTAGTGTTCCGGTGCGATGCCGCGTAGAAACCCACTACCATATTCCCTAATAGGTTAGCCGGTTACCATCTTAGGCTGCATCATCGCTTACCATCAGGTGAGATTGCAGTCAAGGGCTAACTTGTAGTGAAATCAATAAATATCTATACTATCTTCGTCTTAAATAGACCAGGGATTCATAACCATATTAGTGTCTAGTCAAAATCTAGTAAGTACGCTAGTTATTCATAAATATATTCATCAACCATCTTAGTACACAAGCTACGCTTACTTTGGGGCTAGATGGCGATGTGTGTATTGACGTAGTATATTTATTTATTTATTTATTTAATAACACCGGTTACCACGCGCTTCAAACCTACCATCCTACCTACCTACCATCCTATCTACCATTCTACCATAACACGTCAAGACACCGGAGGGGTTTTCATCCCTATGTAGTCAATATCCCTAAAACTCGCACGGCACGATTTTCATCTTCTTTTCTTATACATGGCTTTGGCTTGGAATGTCGATCCGAGATTTGTTTCCTAATTCTTAATACCTTTCAAACAAGAGTGAATAGGCATCTTCTAGGCAAGTGCATTCCATTTTACGCCACATCTACACTTTCCATCAGGTGAGAATGTTGTCGAGCGCTAGTCTACTGGCGTTAAAAAAAATGCTGCTTAGCGGCAGAGATACGCATGGCTATAGTACATCCCCGGATGAGCTCTGACACAAAAAGATCAACTACTGCTAACATACTTACACCGCATTTAGAATCAAATCACAGTCGGGGGCTATACAAATTATGACAAGCCATAACAAAACCCATCTCTCGTACTCACAACCCGAATAACATAACAAATAACATAAAAGTGTACCTAACCTCTTAGGCGAATGGCGTGAATCATAAAACTAGGCGGTATATTTTTCAACGCCTTGGAATATGGGCGGTGCGAGTGCCAGCGGGGCCGGCGTATAAGCGGAGCGGGTGTATGAGCGGAGCGATCGATGCTTTTGTGGCTTTGTGACCTTAGACCTTACAGCGGCAATAACATATGTTTGTAATTAGTATTCGAAATATTTTCACTATAATATATAATATAAAATCTTGGCTAGATAAGAAACCTCTTAGGTTCCTAATCACTAAGCGAACGAAAGAGTTGGCTATGCTCAGAGTATCTTAACTATATGAAAATGACAATCCGGAATTTGTCTTAAAAGTAGGTATTGATTGGATAGTAGCAGGCGTTACTTTGCGGAATTCCATGATATATTATGAAAATTAAGCTTAATAAGTGTTAAGTCAACAATTATTCACTGTAAAGTCAACATCTCCTGAAGATGCTCCGGTTTCAGGAGCGAGCGAAACTTGCGTTGAGGGCACATTGCCGTGATAAATTTTCTCCTTCTTTTCGCGCAGTAATGTAAGCTTAATTTTCATAATATTTAAAACTAAGTAACCAAAATAATTCTACAAATTGCGAAGTTTAAGAGCAATAGGTTGGGCACGTAGCTCGGGTGGGGATAGAGGGTCCCAAGGTGCTGGAAGATCTGAGACGATCGGAAACGTAGCGTTGGCATACCCCATACTAGGTGGGCAGACGATATCAGTCGAGTCACAGGGAGTAACTGAAACTAAACACAAGCGGCAAAAGAACGTGGAATCGGGAAATCCCTATGAAAGACTAAAGTCTTTCAGCGCTAAGAGCTCGACTTAGGACTAGCATTGGACGTCCATTGGTTGATAAAGATGATGATGACGATATATTGTACATTTTGAGATCACGCACCAATTTTCTTTACTTGTTTTCTGGTGTATTAGTTATAACTGACCGACGAAGCAATCCATACGATGGTTGCAGGGCATGCAAGGTTATCCTATAAAGTTACGCCCTGCGTAGCCTGTGTGCTTTTAATTACAGTATTTTTCGATTATAGTTTTCACATTTCTTTTTTTTTCTATAACGCTATCAGTGTAACCGTACCCTAACAAACGGCCGCAATGGGCCGTAATATCGTTAACAGTAAAAAGGGGATATAAATAAACACGCCTTAATGTTTGATACTGAATAGTTTTTTTTTTTTTTATAAAAATATACACTGTGCCATATTTATACCTGGTGCTTAAATCTACATTCTAAAGTGAGTCTTAATGTATGAGGAATACGAATGAAATTACTCTGCTTCGTATACGGGTAGTGTTTTATATCCGAATAGAGGACAACAGGTGGATGGCATAATGGGAAAAATGGGTTATGAGGTTTTCTTTTACTGAACGATCGCGATACGATAACGATTTGTCGTTTCTCTATTTTTCTTGTTAGATGCAGCAGATATATAAAGAGGTGTTTCCTTTTATTATTTAAATATTAATATGAAATGAACGAAATTAGGCGTTTCATTAGATTTTCGCGCCTTGACAGACAGACAGACGTGGCGGGGGACTTTGTTTTATAATATGTAAAGCGTACAAACCTAAAATATTTCTATGCGACGTGAATTGGATTAACAGTTAGGGCATAAAAACTACAACCAACTAGCTTCTGCCCGCGACTTCGTCGACTTGTGGACTTCGGAAATGGGTCTTAAGCTTCGCTCGTTAATAATTTTAAATCCTACTACGGGAACTATTTGAGAGATCGGTATAAAAAGTATAAGCCCTTTTCCATGGCATAGGTGACATGTATACTAAATTCCAAAGATGTTTGCCCGCGGTAACTCGTGAAAAAAAAAAAAAAATTCCCGCGATAAAAGGTAACCTATGTTATTTTCCACATCAAAGGCTACATGCATGCCAAATTTCATCCAAATCCGCTCAGCCTTTTTTGCATGATTGAGTAACAAACATCCACACTTTCACATTAATGAAATTAGTTGGAAGTAGGATAAACAACAGTTAACATATACCTATCTGTTCATTTGCGTAAAAAAAAAACTTAAGTCGATGATGTTCTATATTTAAAATGTAGGTCAATACAATAAATAGGGAATCCTTAACAAAGATAAATATTATCGAGCTACCCACTACAATAGTTTGTTCTAGAACTTTAATGGCATTGACGTCTTAACTGCCGTAATAAAATCGGTTTAAAGCATCAGCATTAAATTGAACCTTAGAGTGAAGTTAATAAGGGTTTAACTCAGTCGGTGAATGTTCTTGGGACGGTTGTAAAGTCTAAAGATGTTTTGGTAAACAAATAATATTTAACGATCCTGAATGGATGAGGTTCGTACGCGTGTGAAGATTTTTAACCGAGCTGTTTTAAAGTGGTAGTACTTTTTACTCCTTCTTCTTCTGCTTGCGGCTCAGGTTCGCCTTGTCCCTGGTGTCACGTCGACCGTTTACTATTGTTATCTATTCTGGTTTAAGTTATTTATTGTTCCATAAAGGAATTTCCATTTAATCTATTTATTTATAATGGACAACCAACAGTAGATACATTAAAACTTGCTCTTTTTTTTGGAATGAGTCACATAGTAAATGTTCAACTATTTACAGGTCATCACAGCATGCATTAAGATGTAAAAAGTCATTCTTATAAATTATTTACAATTAATTATTAGTCAGTTAATATAAACCTTTCAAAGTATAAATAAATTGGAACTTAAATGCTAATTTTCAAAAAGAGGGTAATTATATAAAATTGCATCTTCGAGCGCACAATAAATAAATTGTAAATTGTAAGTGGGTAGTTTTGAAGCGCCATCGCATCAAAATCATATCGACGGTCAACTGCTCGCGAGCCGTAATTTTTTGAAGGTGTGTATATTTTTGCACTCTTTAAGATTTTTAGGTAGTTTATTATATAATTGAGCACTTTCAAAAATAATGTTTCGTTTCCCATTATTAGTTCTCGGTTGGCGTAGGATTATATTGTTGGCACTTCTCAATTGTTGTAGTTGTGATTCAATTGTGATCTATATAGATCTATTGTGACGCCGCTGTCTAGATATCCCAGCAAGCATTGGTCGCAGCCAAGATCAGCAGCACTTCCCTTGCTGGAAGAAATTTAGCATCTTCTTGTTGTATTATATATAGCTTGGACTCTAACAGAGATCCTGTCCAGGAAACTCGAATCATTCGAGATGTGGGTGTACAGACGTATTTTGAGAATATCTTGGACAGATCGTGTACGGAATAGCACTGTATTGCAGAGAATGGGTAATGTTCCAGAGGTAGGTACTCTTAACAATTAAAAGAAGAAATTCAAGTAACCAACAATATCAAATATTATTATCGCGGTAGTTTTTAATTCTAAGCCTGTAGCCTAAAGCCTTCCTTTAAAAATGAACTATCTAACACAAATGTTTTCAATTAGAAACAGTAGTTTCTGAGATAAGCGCGTTTTTTCTTCAGCTTCATAATATTACTGAAGATGTATAGATAGTATACATATTCGAATTTCTCCCTTCTAAATGTTGTTCTTTCTTCCGCAAAGGTTGCACACAGATTCGATCAAAAGACTCCGCTGTAGCGAATCGTGTTTCTCTCGACGATTTCGCTCCAACCTAGCAAGTACGCTTCAAAAGCATGAAATTATTTATTTACCATGTGAAAAATTCTACTGCCTTTGGATGACATAGTCATCTAGGTACAGACCTTTGATCAGTGGCGTGCATTGAGGCCATACACAGAGTATGCACTAAGTAATATACAATAAAAAAATCTCCAGTATGAGTTATAAAAGACTTAAGGATCGGAATTTTAAAAATTATTAAATGCCTACCCTTAAGTTTATATAACTCGTCCTGGGGATTTTCTTCATTTTATACTATTTGCATACCCTGTGCATATCTTCTATGCACGCCACTGCTCTTGATGTATGTGATGTTACGCAACCCGCGTCATTAAAGAATGGATTTGAGGCGGTCTTTTCACCGTTACGCGCAGCTTATTGTAGTTTTCTTACTTTTAATTATTTAAACAATAACCTAATTAATCATCATCATATTCACCCATCACCGGTCCACTACAGGGCACGGGTCTCCTCCCACAATGAGAAGGGGTTAAAGCCGTAGTCCACCACGCTGGCCCAGTGCGTATTGGTGGATAAAAAAATTGGTTGCCTGTAAAGTCGGTATACGGGCGAAAGTTTTACGTGACAACGACTTTGAGTGGTAAAATAATTTTAATGTGAATATTCATTCGTATAGTAGGAAGAAGGATGAAATAATGGTAACAATTTAAAACATTTATTTATACAAAGAATTATATTTAAAACATTAATTTATACAAAGAATCTCGCACTGAATTTCATATTAACAAAATTTTATTTTTACCTTTACACATACATACGTATTTATATACAAATATACATACAATAACTTGCAATACATTTGCGTACAATGAAACAGCGTTTACTACAAAGCCACTCGGGCATGGTTAGCCCGCCTAAGAGCGAGAGAGACAGACATAAAAAGTGAAAGGCACGCGTGCCTCTCACTCGCTCTCATTGTGAGCGCATAACGTGAGCGGAGCGTAACGCAGTTTCTTGAAGTGTCACCCGGCAAACCAATTTATAAGACGTTGTCACGTCAAAAAAATGATACATAATAAAAGAAGCGTACACGCAAAAGTGCTAAATTAAATAAAACAAGCAAAAAACAGCTTCAAGTAATATATTATCAACATATTAGCCGTCTAATAATCTATTACCTCGCGGGCATTTCGGAATAAATCTCAGACAAATGGATGTTATTAATACGTTAGCCAAAAAAATTGCGAATAATGAAAAACATATGCGACTGACTGGGCGAGCTTTAAATCAAACAAATAAAACGATTTCAGCGCTTGATTTACGTTAGAGGCGTTTAAAAAAAATATACATATATCTATATTCTTTATATATACAGCGATGAAATATTGCGAGCACGTGGGTAATAAATTCCGGCCGACTGTCACACCGTAGTGTAAGGACGTTATCTTGAAATAATCTTGAATAAACTTGTAGCGAAAGCAACTATTTGCCCTGCGTTCGCTATCATCTAAAAACAATATGTAATTCATCTTCACTGTTATATATAATATCATCATGATAACAAAGAGAAGGGGTTAAGGCCGTAGTCCACTATGCTAGCCTAGTGCGGATTGGTGGACTTCACACACTTTTGAGAACATTGTGAAGAACTCTCAGGCATGCTAGTTTCCTCACTATGTTTTTCCTCAACTGTTGAAGCAAGTGATATTTTAATTGCTTAAAACGCACATAACTTAGAAAAGTTAGAGGTGTGTGCTGGGATTCGAACTCGGCACCCGAAAGGGAATTCAAGCACTTGCCCAATGCGCTAGACTAGCTTTTGGTTGCATTCATGTCTGATGGTGTCTAGTTTAGTGAAGATGCAGTCTGGTTTTTTTTTTGCCTCATCTATCCTTATTTGTAGTTCTTCACATTATATATAAATAGGACTTTATATCTTAGAGTGCATCTTCACTTACCATCATGTGCGATTGCAGTCAAGGGCTAACGTGTAGTAGAATAAAAATAAATAAAAAAAAACCCTTACCCTCTGCAGAAGGGAACCTGTTTTACAGAGGATGTGTGCATTCATTGAAATTTTGTTAACCCGAATTACGCCACGGTGTCACGGGCGACCCGTGCCCATATCTGCACCAAGGTCAGTAGTCCGTCGACCCGCGCAAGAGGCGGACGTAAAAAAAAGTTAGTTGTGGAAATTATTTCAGTATTTGTCTAAATCGCGATCTCTTATGCGTTTTGCAATTTTTCCATTCAAGTATTTTATTATTCGGAACATTTTAATTGTGTTCTTTATCAATCACCGATAAACACAAATAACAGTAAACTAGACCCAAGTAGAAGTAAACCGAATGGTAGGTTTTGACTATAATCACCATGCTGGGCAGACAGACGGGTTAGTAATCGCAGTAGATTGTAGTAGTAGCACAAAGGAAGCTTTCCGTTCTCCGTTATATTCCCTTAGTCGCCTCGTATGACACCCGTGAGAAGAGGAGAGGTGTAGACTATTTATTTCGATCCGCCGTCACCGCACTGCACATGGTGGTACATTAGGATGCAGTTTAAGGGGGGGGGGGGGGGGGGGGGGAACTAATGCATCAAACATATAACAAATTAGCCAATAGGCTCTGTACTTATCTTAATATATATAAATCTCCTGTCACGATGTTTGTCCGCGATGGACTCCTAAACTACTTAACCGATTTAAAATTAAATTGGTACACCGTGAGCAGTCTGGTCCAACTTAAGAGATAGGATAGCTTAGATCTTTAATTATAGTCGCAATTTTCTTTTATTTCAAATTATTTGTCTATAATTAATTGGCAGTCACATGTTATATATATATACTACTATACTCATTTAAAGCTTAGCGATACTGGATACTTTAAAAACAAAATCAAACGCAGACGAAGTCGCGGGCAACAGCTAGTTATCTATAAAAATGGCTCATTTCTGATCTTTGGGAGTTTCTTCAACACTTCTGTTAGACTAGTTAGTCTGCCCTTAGATTAAAATTTTACTATTTGTCATTATAGAGGCAACAGAATTATATGATCTGTGAAAATTTCAACGTTCCAAATATCATGGTTCATGAGATACGACCAAGTGACAGACAGACAGACTGAAGGACAGAGGAGTCTTAAGTTATATGGTCCCGTTTTAGCCTTTGGGTACGGATCCCTGAAAATTGAGCTGTTGTAGTACGCCCTACCGACAAAGACGCACCGCTAAGCGATTTAGTGTTACGATGCGATGTCGCGAAGAAACTTATTAGGACTTACTATTATACTCCCTAATAGGTTAGCCCGCTACCATCTAAGACTGCATCATCACTTACCACCAGGCGAGATTGCAGTCAAATTCTAACTTGTAGTAAAAATAAAGAAAGTTGTATAATATAGTAAGTTAAGTTATTAAAGAAAACAACGGAATGTTATGTATATGTATAAGTTATGCATATATACAATAACTATATTTATATATATGTATATACGATAACATATTTCGCTCTGTACATTTAAAATGTTTACAAAGCTGAATGACTACTTTAAACTGTCAAAATAAACATTTTTTTTTGTTATGTATGAAACAGAAGCTCGATTTCACGCACAATGTGCGTCGAAAGAAAAAGTTTATTAATAAGCAAAAGTGAAATTTATGACACCACTCTACTTTGCGTCGGGGATTGATAAATAATTAATTAATTTAACATTTACATCCAACAAACTTCGCCATTCAATTATTTCACAAAACAAGCTTTCTTAGTATCTATGTTGAGATAAAAGTTATCTTCTGACCTATCAAACGAATCCAATACGAATCGGAGCCTTTTGAAATCCCAATTTCAATTACTTTGAATGCCTACTTCAAATCTCTCCTAAAAGATATAAAATATTATTAGAAATATGCCTGGAACTTATTTCTATATTTTTATTATTTTACTAGCTGTAGCCCGCGACTTCGTCTGCATTTCTTTTTAATACACTTGTGGCATTCAATTCAGGTGTAGTTATACTGAAATTTTTAAGTTGTGAATTCTTTTTTAAAAAAAACTGGTGTAGTCTTTTAAGAAATTTTTGAATTCAAATCTTAAAATAACTGTCTGATCAGTCCAAACTCCTATCACTTATAAAGAACAGTAATAGTTAAAGTGAGAATCGAAATCGCATTATTACGAAGCACATTTCTAACATTTTTTATTTAGTCCCAGCACTAAAGTCCTCATACATGTGGCAGCATGTATTCAGTATCGCTAAGCCTTAAATGAGGGGTTAGCTGCTGTCCGCTGAGGAGTTCTGTCCTCCATCTCCAATCGCATTCATCAGATCTACACGAAATTTGTGCAAAATTAAACAGATATTATAGCCTCTATAGTACAAAAATGTTAACCGCTAGACTAACGAGACAGTCTATAATATGCACCCATAACTTTTGAATGTTTACTTAAAACTTCGCGTCGCAACTTTTCGGCCAACTTTTTATGCCGTAATGAGGTTTTTTTTTTCACTTTTCGTCAGCGGACGGCAGCGGTTTTATTCAAATTTGCTCAAAGTTCCGACCGAAATTACAGTTGCGATGGCTGTAGACTTTGACGTTAAGGTGGTGTGTCTGTGACGAGCGAAGCGAGTTTGTTTTGTCAGATATACATCATAATCAGTAATCCGGTAAAAGTCCACTGCTGGACTAAAGAATTAGCCCATAATATCAACACTGGGTAGGGTTGGTAATGGTAGCCGTAGCTAATAGGACTCTGTTGCCCATTCTCCGTATATTCCCATGATTTCGTCATACTGCACCCGCGGGGTGACTTGGTGACGAAGTGTATTCAGACTAGCGATCTCCAGACGGCATATATAATCAAGGGCTGGTTTTTTAATAAGGGCTGCAGGGCTACCACGGGCAAGAGAAAAAAAATTATATCCCCCGATTATATCACCTGACAAGGGATAAAATTAAAGTGTCCACCTGCTAAAGCAAGGGAATATGAAGTAGGAGAAGTTTACCCCCGTTTATTAATGCACATGTATTACATGGATATTATTTCCACTCGTGCGCCAGTTCTCTGAGAGTTGATAAAGCTGTGGGAGAAGATAAATTTATATTTTTTCCCCGGGGATATAATTGTCTCCTGCCCATGCTAGCCGTGCTGAGGATTTAATTTAGACTCTAGTCTAACTATACTTACTTATTGAAATCATACTTCTTTTAGCGAGTTAGGGAAAAATGATGAGGGTAAATTTTTACGATGCGCGCGCACACCGTCACAAACAACCGAAACCCTGAAGTTAGCCATAATGTTTGACAGTGTACACTTTCAATTGTGATGTGGCTTATAGTTGTTGGGTATAGCTTCTTTACCTACTATTCAAAAATTGGCATAAGTATTTATGTATGTCTAGTCAATTTAGAGCGTGCTTTACTAAGCACGCTCCAAATTGCAATGTTAACTAACCGACTGTAATTTTGTATGGAAATGAATAGTTGCTTATAAAAACAATGAATCCCCTTCCCTATCTAAAAAAAAATAATAAAATTTCCTGCATGCCACTTCTGTAGAAATATCAAATCGCCCGCCCATGACCCGCGTCGTATCCTTAATGATATTATGAAATGTAAAACCTCGGAGCGGCGGTGCCTCGCTGGATGGTTTGGTTTGAAACGTTTGAATAATCGCTAAATCTCGTCGATGGTAATCGCTGTTTGATATCGCACCGCTTTCGCCATCTGTCCCGACTTTAGTTTGTCTGTCTGCCAAACTTGATTATTTCAGTGACTTGTATGTTTTTTTTTAGCTATAATAGACTAGCGCTTGACCACAATCTCACCTGATGGAAAGTGTTAGATGTGGCGTAAGATAGGATAGGAATTGGGAAACACAGAACTCGGAAGGGCGTTGCAAACCCCAGCCATGCGTATAAGAAAAGAAAATGCAAATCGCTTCGTGCGAGTTTTTGGGAAATTAACACCATAGGGGTGAAAACACGCCCGATGCCTTGCAGTGCGATGGTAGAACATTCTCCAAAGTATATCCTATAAAACACCGCCAATTTTGAATAATTATCTATATTAACAGCCCAACGCTATTTTTATAAAGAAAATAAAATATTTTAAGGTTTAATTACAAAGGGGGTAGGAAACAGTATAGTTTATAAATTTGATTAATTTTTATCATAAATATATTATTATTTTTTCTATTACTTCTTGTATAATTGTTGTGTGTGTGTTATCATATTTCAATACCTGCCAAAGCAATTTGAACCTTAACCCATCGCCACAAGTTCGAGAGCATCGAGTCAGCAACGCGAGCTAAGGAAGCGCTACACGGCTGCGACATATATTCGGGATGCTGCACACTCAAGATTGAATTTGCCAAGGTTTGTACAACTTATTATTTATATAGTTTTTTACCTCATCCATCTTTTAATATGATTCCTAAGGTAATTTTGGACCTACCAATGCATAAGTTTAAAGAATGTGTTAAAACACATTTATACAGCGAGGTTATTATACAATTGATGAGTTTCTTAATGACAAGTTTGCATGGAAGCATCCGGCTCCGCTTTCATCTCTCACAAGATATAAAAATGAATGTTAAAATGTAAAATGTAAATTCTTGATGTTGGAAAAAAGCAACTGCTGAGTTTCTTGCCGGCTTCTTCTCGGTAGAATCTGCCTTCCGAACTGGTGGTAGAGTCACTACACACAGATAGACTTGACGTTTCGAAAGTGTTTATATTAGGCCTACTTAAAATAATTGAATTTTGAATTTTGTCTAAGTTTCTACCAGCCCGTAGTTAAGAGATTTGTGGTGTTGTCACAACTGTCCACTGCTAGACTAAAGGCCTATCCCAACGGGAGGGTTTGCCCATAATCACCACGCTAGACAGACGGGTTGGTGCACAGAGCTGTCCGTTCTCCGTTATATTAGTCGCCTCGTACGACAACCGCGGGAAGAGCAGGGGTGGTGACAACTGCATTCTGATCTGCCTAGAACAAACAGACAAATCAATGCTTTAATTCGAGTCGATAAGATATTAGTAAACTCAGTACAATAATTCTTTGGAATCCTGACCCCCTAAACTAGGAAATCCCGTATCTTAGGGGCCAGTGCCTTCCCAAACATTGATTCAATCGTTGAGATAATATATAGCGCACTTTAACGAAGGAAACTTTACAAAGGTGTGTTGAGTTCTCTAACAGTTAAGTGAGAACAGCATGCTGACTGAAACGCGTGTGTATGTGTGTGTGTGTGTTAATGTGTATGCGTGATATGTGTATGTTTCTGTGCGCCCATCTGTACGTGAATGTTGTGAGTGTATGTTCATGTGGTCGTGTGTGTGCGCACGAACTTCCGTTTTTAAGGTATATTGTGAGTCGGTAGTGTGCGAACGGCTTAGCCTTACAAAGTTTCAACAGCTGGTAGGCAACCATAATTGAAGCGGGGTAACTCTGAAAGTTAATAATCGATGTTAACTTAAAGTTGCGCTGCAAACTGCTGCAATATGTGTTAGTTTACACTCCACTGATTCCGGTTAAGTGATTGATAAGTTATCCACCCGGGAAATTGTAGTGGCGGGGGCACAATACTAATTTCCATACTAACTACTGAAACAGGGCAGCTGAATTAAACGCGAAAATCAACTTATGTTAAAGTAAGTTTGTAGACTGTTAGGAAGGGAAGTGACTTTCATTAATTAGAATTTTAAAAAGGTGTATTACAGAAACGACGTTATCAATGATAAATAGTCGCTACAAAAGAAACATTTTGTAATATTTCATAATAATAAAAATGTATTTTTCACGTCGCGTTTCCATAAAATGTCCATTGTGGGGCGCGTTTAGGATTTCGGCGCGTGTTTTTCCTCCGCCGGAAGTGACGTTACGGCGCCTTTTGTATATTAAACGGTGTCAAAAGGGCCGTTCCGGACCCGCTCGCGATTTGTTGGGTACGTTTTCAGGACAATATTATAAATGAATATTTATTAGCTCGTCCCGGACAATGGACGTGATCGTTTGCCCAAAAAAAGAGTGTTCGTGGTTCATTTTCAGGGTGTATGTATGTGTGTGTAAGTTAGTTTATTTAAAAATAGTATGATTCATAGTTTGGTTAAATGCACAATTATGACAGTGGCATATAAGGTTTCATCATATCGTTTGTTGCCCAATCACGTCAAAACGGCTGGACGATTCAGATGATATCTGGCAAAGAGATAGATTATCGTCTGGAATAGCACATAGAGTACTTTTTATCACGGAAAAATAAACTGTTTCCGTGTTATTAAACTGTGGTGTTTGTGGATATATGTTTTTCACAGAGTAAGAGATCGACATAAGTTTTTGAACAGTGGTAATTTAGTCAGGGATGAAGTCGCCGAAAACAGTTAGCTATAAATATATACGAAAAACTCGTATAAGGGATGATTCTAAATTTAGCGGTCAGTATAATACTTAACGCAACGCTCTTTAATGCACACATATCTTGTCTTTTCTTGTATTGACATAACGCCTAATCAATAAAATAACGCCAAACGATGAGGTATTACTTTATTCAAAAACAATTGTTTAAAAAAACAAAACTTTTCAAAGTTGTCATAACAAATAACGCAATGATAGCCATTACATCTGTGTTTACATTTAATTTAATACGGGGGGGGGGGGGGTGGGTTACTAGAAAAACAGCAATCAGGTGTACATAATATTAAAACAATAATACATACACCTACATAATTTCACGTAATGACACTAATAGTTAAGTTTGTCAATTTTTATGTAACTTTTGTATGAAAAGTGGATTAATCGTTTTTTTAAAGTATAATAATTTCTCTGAATGGAGTATAAGTAATATTTGTGTCCTTGTACTAGTTTAATAGCCGTTGCCCAACACTTCGTCAGCGTTTCTTTTTTGCTTTTTAAAATTTCCCAGGAACCCTTTGTTTTCTGAAGATTGCATGTAACGTATGGGTATCTACAGCGCGTAAACAATTTATAAGAAAAAATCACAAAGATGCGCTTAGCCATTGCATAGTTTATGAATGCTATGTTTTTTACTGCCGCGGGCAACTTTAACCAGCAGGCTTCCATCTCCAAGATGCAAACTACGTGTGTCCAAAATTTTATCATATTTTATCATAATGTTATAAACATAGGTAAACAAACAAACAGACAGAGTTTTGCAATTATAACATTAGTGTGGAGTATATTATTCAACGTTACCCCAGGCATACAAACTCTTCATTGTATTATAATTGATTTGTATGTATAACAAAGTACGTATGTTACCAATTCGCTATATTATTCATCGTTACCCCTGGCTATAAATTGCACAGAGGTACTCACACACATTATTGTACCTATTGTGATTCAGGTTAGACAAGTTCGTGAATAATGTTATTCTATTATTGAAAATTCCCATTAAGTTTATTCAACATTACCCCGGGGCGAGGTTACCCCGGACGGTCCCTTCCGCCGTATATTTTATTTCCCGCTAATCGGAAGCGGGGAAGTCGGTGCGCTGAGTTTAGCGCCATTTTTTGCGGCGCAAGAACATAAATTATTGAGATAACTTGGTTTCTGATTCGAAAAATTTTATAAATATTTCACTTCTCTCTGTTTTAATGCTCATGTTTTCAGTGAGAATAACTGGGCTAGACTGGTTCGACTGCGGAACTCGAGATGGTGATAACAAAAAGAACAGCCGGCTAAGTTTGTTGTGGGCTTCTTCTTAGACCAGGGTGCGATTGGAACCCTCGTAGCTTTAGTTTTAAGTTTACGATTGTAGTTATCGCCATCACTACTCACTGCTATGTACACATTTTGTATATAATAACGCATCAAAAGTGCCATCTATGTGCCTATTTGAATAAAGAAATATTTGACTTTGACTTTGACTTTGACTTTGACACGAGGTCCCGGGTTCGATATCCACGTTGAAGCAAAAAAAATGTAGGGGAAACTGGCAGAGGCAATGTTACATTTTTATTCCACTGCATGTTAGCCCTGCAATCACACCAGCTGGTTAGTGATGATGCAATCTAATATTGTAACTGGCTTACCTGGGAGGGGTAAAGCATTTACAATTAACCCCCTACTCTGTAACGAAAAAAAAATATCTTACCGGAAGGCTAAATAGCTTAGCGGCACGTCTTTGACGGTAGGGTTGTAACTAGCCACGGCCGAAGCCTCCAACCAGACCAAAATATTTTTGTTGCCCATGGTATTTTCATTTGTATATTTTACCCAAGGAGGAATGCGTCAAATAGGTAACGTAGGTAACGTGACCTGTAAAGAAGAAGGTTTGTCCAAACAGTCCATCTATTTTTGGCAGTTATAGTTGCCTCTGATTTTTCCTAATTTTTTTAGCATATAAACTAGAATACCAGTGCATAGTAAAATTTCATAAAATAAGTAACTTATAATCCATATAAGTTTTTACGTCTCCTCATTACAACAAAACTTGGTGACTATATAATTTAAAATTGCTTTTTTCACATAATCGAATTCTGTGTACATACATAGCCTGTTCTTTGTGTATACCCTTTGTTTTGTCTTGCAGCGTGAAAAAATGCTTAAAAGTTTTAAATATTGACTTGTATCACAATGTCTGAAATTTCTAGCGTGCGGTTTGTAACGAGGCTTCTACATTTTATTAAATATTTTTCATTCCATCAAAAGACTGGCTCTTGCCTATGGAAAAAATAAGCGAGAACTGGTTTTTTTTTTTGCCGACTGTACTTAACATACTCGAATGTTATAGCTATATTAGGCATTCGAAATTGGCAATCTCAATATTTGTACTGTCGTGTATTTATATTTGCGTTCCTTCTATTTATATATAATAACTGAGATGTTTTTGTGCGTCAGTCAATTACTTAGGACAATAAAATATGATATTTTGTATTTACCTCTGGGAACATGCTGGAAGCTTTTATCAATTTTAATGATTTTCCACGTTCTCATTTAAGTGAGCGCTGTGGTTTTATAAGTGTAAGGTTCCGGGTTCGAACCCGGTAGGGCCTTGGTGTGATGCTTTTAATATCTGAATTTCCTCTGCTGGTATGCTTCGACCGTGACTAGACTGTGAGTCGGTCCACATTCCCATTCATTTTACTGCGTTTAAATTTTTAATTTTTTTTGCTTTAGAATTTATTTCGTTTTGGTTTTAGCATTTATTTGTTTACTGCATTAGATTTTTTTTACTGCGTTAGAATGTATTTGTTGACTGCGTTAGAATTTATTTGTTTACTGCATTAGAATTTATTTTGTTTACTGCGTTAGAATGTATTTATGAACGGCATTTAAATTTATTTGTTGACTGCATTAGAATTTATTTGTTTACTGCATTAGAATTTATTTTGTTTACTGCGTTAGAATGTATTTATGAATTGCATTTAAATCTATTTATTTACTGCGTTAGAATGTATTTGTAAACAAATAAATTCTGATGCAGTCAGCATTAGAATTTATTTGTTTACTGCATTACAATTAGATATTTTATTATATAAAACGGTCCACCCGCTCCTTATGACCTCTAAATGGTAACACCCCCCGCTAGTAACCCCCTTCATACCTATTCTCGCAGAGCATATTGTGTAATAAACAGGATTGTGTTTCTTAGGGATTGTCCGTATAATAATTTTGTTTTTCATCCTACTTTGAAAAAGGAGGTTTTAATTTTGATGCGGTCCTTCTTAGCTACTTACATAATATTGCCTAGTTCTGCTAAATGAGTTTGAAAGAACCTTAACTATTAATAAATAATCTATATAGTTCTTTATATAGAAAATAATTATGTTAGACCATATCTTAACTTATGAGGCCCATAGGCCCATATGGGCCTGATAAGAAGGCTCAGAGTCACTCAGCCGGCGATGGAGAGAGCTATGCTTGGAATATCTCTACGTGATCAAATCAGAAATGAGGAGATCCGCAGGAGAATTAGAGTTATCGACATAGCTCAACGAGTCGCGTAGCTGAAGTGGCAATGGGCAGGGCACATAGCTCGGAGAACCGATGGACGTTGGGGTCTTAAGGTGCTGGAATGGCGTCCCCGCACCGGTAAACGCAGCGTAAGTCGGCACTAACGCGGTGGACAGATGACATCAGGCGAGTCACTGGGAGCCGCTGGAGGCAAGCGGCCCAGGACCGTGGATTGTGGAACTTGGTGGACAGAACCGACCGAAACCGTTGAAATGATGAACTTCCTACTTCCGGCAGTGGACGTCCATTGGTTGAAATGATGATAATGATAATGATATCTTAACTAAATGGTTAGAAATAGTGTTACTTGCCATCTGTCATTACCGTGACGTCACGTGATCGTGTCCCCGCGCGGTTTTGTCGTGTCATGTGCGGATCCGGTAAGGAAATTCTCACGAGATAAGTATTTACAGCACACACTGTATTTGAAGACTGCAGTTTTGTAAAATTACATTATATTATGTAAAACTTGAAGCAATTTCCTTAGTCTTAAGCAGTTTGCATAATCAGCTCGGAGCCCTACTACATATTGAGGGACGGCGGAAATTTTAAAAGCGTAGATGCAACCTAATTTGAAATTTAAATATTTAAAACCGGGAATTGGCGAGTAAGCCAAGCAGAAGGCTTTTGGGGTTAAGCCCTTCGGATGAGAATTGACTGAGTGGGTACTGGGAACTTTTTTTTTTTTAAATATAGAGATAAGTGCTTGACTGCAATCACACCTGATGGTAAGTTATGAAGCCTAAGATGAAGCGAGCTTGCCTAGAAGATGCCTATTCACTCTTGATTTGGGTGGTAGGGCGTATCTGACTCGCATAATCTAAGGCAACCTCCTCACGTTTGTCAGGTCTTCAAGGAAAGAAATTTCTTCATACTTGACGTTTCACAAGTGTCTATAAAGTAGGCCTACTTGAAAAAAAATGAATGTTTTGGCCTATTTCTCTCTCTTTTTCTTCTACTCTTGATCTCTCATATTGGTTATGCAATTACTCCGCCAATTATAAAACTATTTTGATGATTATTTTTTGTTTGGTGAATCAACTCAAAGGTTGTTCCAATTCAACATGGTTAATATCTGATGGGTATCTCCGGAGATGCAGAACGCGATGTAACTCACTAATGGATAAGAGTAAATCGCTCGCGATCAGTAGTTCAGAAAACAGTGGGTTGATTAGTATTAATTTGACGATGAAGGAACTGCGCAATAAATAATTCATATGGTGGCGAGAAATTTCAGCTCATCATAACAAAGGGCGTGATGGTTAAGTACCAGCAGAACTTCTCAACAATTAATGTCCCTATATCGGAACAAGCAATATTTTGTAAAAGTATATGTGCAGTTCACATTTGCAAAGCAATGTGAACTGCACATATACGTATAAAGAGGTCGGAGCACGCTTGCCTAGAAAAATCCTATTCACTCTAGCCTTGAAGGTACTCAAGTTATACGTGGCAGGTAACACAGTTGCCGGGAGGGCGTTCCAAAGTACGGTACGTATCAGAAACGTGGATAAAAAACGTTTCGTGCGTGTTGATGGAATATAAACCACATAAGGATGCCACCGCTCACGGTGTCTCGCTGTTTTGTAGTAGAACGGGGACGAAGGAACAAGATTGTGAAGTTCCTGAGCACACTCACCGAAGTATATCCGGGTAAAAAACCGATAAACAAGCAGCATTGCGTCGGTGCTGTACACTATGTAGTTTTGCCTGTGTTTATAATTGATCACAAGATGGTCGCAGAATACGACGGTAAGCCATAAAATGACTACATACAACTTATTATCTAAATTGAGCTTAATTTGCTAAACTCAGGTATGGTGTAATTTATAATTACTTCAAAATTCAAATTCAAAATTCATTTATTTCAAGTTTCAAGCACTTTTGAAACGTCAAATATGTCTGTGTGTAGCGACTATACCACCGTTTCTAGCAGATTCTACCGAGAAGAGCCGGCAAGAAATTCAGTAGTTGCTATTTTCCAACATCGTGATTTCTTCAATGTTTATACTCCACACCAAACATATCTTAGGCAATGTACCCTCTACGCAATTAACGCTCCGAAACCGGAGCATCCTCAGGAGATGTTGACCCTACAATGAATAATTGTTAAAGCAACAAAAGCTTAATATATCGAGGAATTCCGCAAAGTAACGCCTGCTTCTATCAAATATCCAAACAACTTACTTTTACTTTATCGGGATGGACACTTGCCGATAACCACCTGAGGGGTTGCTACGGCGTTACCGGGGGAGTGGGGCGAGCGCGATAGTTCGCCATGAGAAAAGCCCTAGGGCTCGATGACATAGGGGGGAAGTGGGGATAGTCGACCCGAGGGTGCCTCCTTCGAGGACTCGGACCTCGGCTCGTTAATCCGACCACAACCAAACAAGATCGACAGCTGCCATTTATAGGCATTTTGCTCGGTAGGGATTGATTCCTAATAACACGAATAAACGTTATATCTGTAAATGAAGATTATTATTATTATTATTGTAATAGCTTAATAAATGCCGACGACGGGGGCATGCGTCGGACGTGCCCGGGATATAATATCGTAATTACATGATCAGGTCCGGGCGCGTCCATTAGTGAGATTGGGCGGGTATTTCAATTTCGTCGGTAATTGTGTTAGGTGATAGATTGTCGTCCCTCGCACTGACTCTGATAACGGTTTGCTGTTCGCAGTGGCTTTTCATACTTGCACGAAAGCACTGCCTACCCTCATTTTAGTTATAGACATTAGAAGCAAGCGTCAACTAAACCTTTTTTTTTAGATTTTTGATTTATTAACTTTGGATATACGAAAAGGATATACGAAAAGTGGGTTTCTAATATTTTATCGTAGATGAAAATATATAAACCATTTTATTATGTGAAAATAGAGCCCTTTTGTTTTGGCCGCCATTGAGTCGTTACATTAGTATTTGGAATGTAGGTCAAAACAGCAAAATAAGAGTTTAATTTGTACCATATTGACGACCTCTCTGGCTCTGCAGTGAACGCTATCGTTTTAAGTGGTAGGTACCGGATTTCATTCCCGACATGGTCAAATTCGGGAATTAATTATTTCTGAATTTTCTCTGGTCTGCTCTGGTGGGCGATTTAACGTTCCGGTACGATGTCGTGTAGAATCCGATTAGGGGTATGGTTCTAATATTACTGCCACACACCTAACAGTTTAGCCAGTTACAAGTTAAATAAATTGGAGTTTAGTAAGTGGAGATTTAATAAAAATAACTTGGAGTGGAACAAGCAAAAATGAAAAAAAAAACCAAAAAGACGCTATAGCGCAGTCGACTTCGCTGACATAATCAACTTTTACGATGGGAAGCCGCGATAATATTTACATTTACTGTTATTACATGGCGAGCGGCGTGCATATATTTATCAGCATCCATCCACAAAGTAGATAAAGTCACATCTTGAGCCCCCGAACTGTAGGTTTAGTACGAGATTTGCACGCTCGCAATCGAGCCGACGCTTCGTTTTCGCATATCGAACTCTACATATAATCATCATTATCATCGCATCGACCCATTACCGGCACACCACAGGGCACGGGTCTCCCCCCACAATGAGAAGGGGTTAGAGCCGTAGTCCACCACGCTGGCCCAGTGCGGATTTGTGGACTCCACATACCTTTGAGAACATTATGTAGAACTCTCAGGCATGCAGGTTTTTTCACGATGTTTTTCCTTCACCGTCGAAGCAAGTGATATTTTTAATTTCTTAAAACGCACATAACTTAGAAAAGTTAGAGGTGCGTGCTGGGATTCGAACTTGGCACCCCTAAAGGGAAGTCGAGCTCCTACCCACTGCGCTATCACCGCTTCCTACATATAAACTAGATATTGACTAACTCTAAATATTGTAGTATAAACGAAAACTTTTGTGACAGTTTCTAATTAGTATCTAGTTTTTAGAATTTGAATTTCTAAGTAAACAACCAATGCAAAATAAAGTCGTAATAATATAAGTGAATCGCACGCCCAAATGTGGCAAACTATTAACACTTTTCCCATGTACAACATAAAAAATGTGCATAGTTAAATAAATAAAAAGAAATTCTATTCTGTTCTATTCCATTCTATATCGTGAAATAAAATGGGCCTAATTTTTATCAAATTTGAGATTTTTTTTGGACGGCCGATCGGCGCAATGTGCAGCGACCGTGCTTTCTGACTCCAAGGCTGTGATGCAATTGTGATGATGTTTTCCATTGTCTGGGTGTTATACCCACAATACAAGTTACTTTGGAGCTAGATGGCGATGTGTATTGTAATATTTAAATATACAACGTGTAACAGAATTACGAAATAATATTAAAGGATGTATAAAGTATATTTTATAATGAACACTCTGTAAAAATATTAAATCAAAAGAAGCATATTTATTTTGCCGCATAAACAAATTCAAAACCTTCTAAGTGTTTATTTATGACAACCCTATTGAAGATAAAAGATCGACACACGCATAGCACCTACGCTACACGTCGCGTACATACTCGTAATTAAGTGACAGCAGTCACATGATTTTAATTTTGCATGTAAACACTATCTATGGCAGTGGTTCACTCAACAACTATTAGGTTTTCGAGATAAGTCTCGGAGACAGTAACTAATGTACCTCTAAAGCCTACGAAGCATTATTTCGTTTTTCATTTACACGTTGCATATAATGTGAATAAGATCCAAGTTTACTCTGACGTTCAAGTATTTCGACTCTCGAAAACGATCCCTCGACTGTAAGCGATAAAATTTTGTACTGAGGTTACTGAATGTTTTGGCTGCACACACGATTCTGGCTGGTTTCGAGGATTTGGCAAATGCTACTAACGGATAGACGCCAGCCTTGATGTTATTTATCGCTGGTAATTTGTTTGATATGTTTAATGTTACCGCAAATCGAGCTAAACAAAACTGATTAAATAAATAATAAATAAATATATTACGACAAAACACACATCGCCATCTAGTTCCAAAGTAAGCGTAGCTTGTTATATGGGTGCTAGGATAACTGATTAATAATTTTAATTAATATTATATCTTTATATATATATATTTCTGCGTGTGTATGTCACTGAACTGCTCCTAGACGGTTGGACCGATTTTAATGAATTTTTCGGTATGCGTTTGGGTGGCACCCTGGATGGTTTAGATTCACAAATCAGCCCGACAGATGGCGCTGGGTTCAGCTAGTATTATATATAAACAAACACTCGGACACTGAAAAGCATTCATGTTCATCACACAAACATTTTTCTAGTTGTCGTATTCTATCCACGGTCACACTGCTCACTGAATTTTCTAGATTTTTGTGATTACATAACATAGTACCGCGTGGTGACGGCAGAATCAGAATTAAGTTGGGGTTCCCCCTAGTCTTCCCGCAGGTGTCGTACTAGGCGACTTAGGTAATATAAAGGAGACAGGGCAGCAGCGTCCTCTGTGCTGCTACTACCATATACTGCGATCACCAAACCGTGTGCCCAGCGTGGTAATTGGAAAACCCTTCCGATGGGAGAGGCCTTTAGTCCAGCAGTGACCTGTTATAGGCTATTGATGATTATATCAACTTCCCATGGCTGGGCCCGGGCCTCTTCGGGCCATAGACCCACCACGATTTATTTACTTACGATTATTTTCATATGTTAGAGACAATAACCGGGAAAGACGTCTCAAAGTGCTGCTTACTAATTATTGGTCCGTCCTGGGAACCGAACTCAGAACCTCACGCACGAACCTTGGATACTCCTCCCACCAGACCAACGAGGCATTTAAGTTAACATTAGTTACATCAATAACTAATACGATTTTGGAGTCAAAAGCTGTTGGTGAAATCATCAGTTGAAGTCAATTTTGTTGAAGTTTTTTTTTAAAAAAACCCGCGATAAATTTTAATTAATGCGTTCAAACCTAGACTTGGAGGAAATAGAAGTTTAGTTTTGGTAATAAAAATAAAAAAAAATATTAACCAATATATGTATAACATATTATATATGTATTGTGTCATTTAGGTATATTTCTGTATTTTATCCAAAAATTGTAATAAATAAATATCGATCAATAAATAACCAATCTACTGAGGTAACTCTGACATTCTTTTTTATCGAGAAAATTTCACTGAATCGTTGAAAGTTGTCAAGCATTTTGTCAGAAATATGGTCAAGAATAACATATCTTAACCATATGCTTGGTCAGTCAATTATAATTATTTAAAAAAAAAGTGACCTATCGGATTTTTTTTTTGTTTTTAACATATTTTAATTTATTTTTTTCTTGTTTCAGCCTGAAAGACTGAACGTATTCAAAAATGACCAGGACAGTTGGGACTACACATGTAAGTATTTTTACTTATATTAATCCTTCGAATTTTAGATTTTAAAAAGTCATACTACGCCATTTCGAAGTAAGCTAATCTTAGATAAATACTCTGAGATGTAAATCCAGCTTAATGTTTCAAAATATATAGTAAACAAGCCGTTTTCCGCTGTTTGTTGTATAATGAATTTTATGGCCATATTTTTTTTGAGTTAAAATATTGCTTTTTTTTTAATTAAAATGTCGTGAGAGTAAGGTAGTAAATAAATACAGGCTAAAGTGAATTGTTTTCTTAAGAAAATGCAATTCACTTTTGATTCTAATAAATCTGTAATAGAGGTTTGTGAAACGACATTTCAGATCTAAGTGATGCCTATTAGAAATGAGGTAGCAATGCAATTTGTAAATTTTTCTTTAATCTATAGAAATGGCGTCGAATGACATTATTGTAAGATAAATGCTTTGAAGAAATGGTTATTAAATTATATTGGTATAATTACGACTTGATAGAAGCGAAGTTTGTTTTAATGCATTTTTATGTAAACTCGATTAGACATCGTTGTCTGGCAACCTTATAGGTTAAGTCTCTAGATATCGGAGCCAACGCGCTAATCGCGCTTGTTACAGTTTTTGTCAATTAGGTCCTCATGATAGTGCGTAAAAAACTTCGCTTCTAAACTTTCAAGCATTTTAATTATTATTAATATTTATTTATTTAAATTATTAAAAATAATTAGGGTTTATGTTAAATATCTAATAACTTAACTTTAATAGGTTTTAATCTATCGTTTTTACCAACATACAGTTGGAGGAGATTTTAAATATATTTATAAATACATATCAGAATTTAAGAACCGACAGGATTCAAATCCGCATCTCTGGATATCACGACTAGGTTGCGGCTGAGCGACAGTACATCGTAAAGGCAAGGTCGCTTCCATTCTGCGGTGGCGTGCAAATTTACGGCAAATCACACAACACGCAGCATATTGTTCAAGAGTCCTGTGATCCAAATTTAACAAAATTGTATAAAATACATCCTTTACAACTGTTTATTTTCAAGCGTGTCTACTTGTTGTAACTCTAACATCTTTCCGGAAGCACTCAGTAATTGCTCTGTGGAAAACAAACAGACTTTAACATTTATCTTGGGATTATGGAAGTATGAATATGTGATATTCACGTTCGCAATTGTAGAGTTGTTTTCTAATCACGGAAGAACGTGTTTGAATTGAACGGCAAAGAACCCCGACAGCGATAGTCGAAGAGACTCGGATTTAAATCCCAACGGTTCTTAAACTTGTTATGAATTTAAAAATGTATTTAGTTCATGAATTCTCTATAGTGTAAGAAATGCGCATGTCAATTGTGTAATAATTTGCATGTTATTTAATTATATGTAACGATTAATGACATGAACTCAATACAACTAAATAACAAACAAACAACCATAAATGATAACAGAGAATACAACTACGCATTACACCTCATTATTCATGGGCCTTTTTGGTAAAGGGAGGGAAATCTCCTTATGAGATACAAAACGTTTAGCCGGGGAGATTGTGGTCTATGGAGGATTCTTAAACTTTTTTGGCGATGGTATGTGGTTATGCTATCAAATATTTTTTCGTAATCGTAACCCAATTGGAAGCAAGGCAAGGAATTGTTTTAAAGGTGTTTGTTTATTTATCGGGTTTTGATGGCTCTTTTAGTGGCAATTGAAAGTATATACTATTTTTCAACAATGAAGATTAAGCTACATTTTGAAAAGATTTAGCGGGTTGCAGAAACTTAGCGAACCACTACAATCTTAGACTTTATCAGCACTTAACCACCAGTTAGGATTGCATTAATTTGACATTAAACTTAATTTTAAGCTTTAAGTTTTCGCGGGTTGTAGAAACTTAACTAGTCATCGGCGAAGTTGTAGTTAAGTGTTGAAAAAAAAAAGTATAAACTAAAGCAATAACTATTCATCTATATAATCAATTAATATATAATAATATATAGATATATAATCAATTATAGTTATATTCAAAGTGCTAACGGAGCCGTATAAAGCAACCGTGCCATTAGGTCGTAGGGCCCTTGCTTGCCCCAGTAAAAAGGGACCTAAGTGAAGTCAAAGGTTTTTTTATTTATAAAGGCACATAGGTTTTTGGTACTTAGTAGGTACATTGGATATAATAGAATTACATTGTTAACTTAAAACTACATCTACCAGAGTTATAAACGCGCTTTGATCTAAGAAGCCCAAAAGTCTTTAGTTTTATAATTTTTATAGTGTTTTCACCTTTGAAAAGTAGATCGAAACTAAAATGTTTCCTACTAGATGGTGATACAAACGCTATAAGACTGCTATAAATGCATATACTAATTTCGGTATCGGCAGTTGTAAAGCCGTAGCTTAGTGATCAAAGCGCTCACTGAGCGATTGCCAGACAGTCGCAGGTTCAAATCCTGTCGGTCCCGAAAATTTTTAAATGCATTTTAAATTTATAAAGTTTATATAGCTACTATAAACTACCCCGACAATGTCTAGGAAATATCGGTATTAACTGCGAGATCAAAGGCTTCGGACTACCGTATTTCTTCTTCATACTGTTATACAAGCCATACCTACTTGCGTGGATTAGTGGCAAAACGCTGGCTGAACAACTAGACTGATCTTCTGCGTTCTGTCACTGCGACCTTCGATAGGTTTTTCTTTTTGCAATCTTTGGTGTCCACGGTAAATTCATACGCATATTAAAAATTTCTTTTTCCAAACATGAGGTATTAGTTCGAGCAAACCAAAGCAGTTATAATTAAAATTAAAGAAAGTAAAAGAATGTATAATTCGAAAAGACTAAAAGACTTGCAAAAGAAAACGAACTCCGTTAAATAAAAGCAAACGAAACGTCGACATTTAAAAGAGGTTTCAATTTTAAAAGCGGATAAAACACTTTTAAAAGTTGCGTTAAGTTGAGCGGCAGTTAACTCTTGCGCTAATGCTCGTATAATTCTATAATAGTTAGCGGAAGGGAATTAAGGACACATTGAAAAGAATATTGAGTGCGCATTATATTTAGCTTCGTGGTAAAGGATTTCACATTGAAAAGTAGGAAGTTAACGCTCAGTTCAATGTTTTGCTACGTGATCCATTTGCGATCCCCCCTACCCTTACTATTTATTTACTTATTTCAAGTAGACCTGCAATATAAACACCTTTGTATCAAGAACACGCCATTTTTTTTTTAACATGTCTTATTTTGTAAAAAATCTTTTAGTTACTTTCTATTGTAAGGATTGTTTTTTTGTTCTATTGAAAATATTAATAAAAATAATAAAATCGTTCATTCATACAGAATATGTATGGTGCAATTTATAATTTCTTCAATCTTCACACTCCACCCCAAACTGCATCTTCGGGAGATGTTGATGTTACACTCACTTAATACACATTAAATATAAATATACTACGACAATACACACATCGCCATCTAGCCCCATAGTAAGCGTAGCTTGTTTGTCAGACATTGTGGGTCAGACATAAATATTTTAAGTATTGAATTAAGTCGAGAAGTTAGAAATACAGTTTAGGAATTTCCATTAAAACACTTTGACTTTAGCGTATTATGTATAATTATTAGCTCTAGAAATACTAACTCAAGTCAACTTAATATTTGTAGTCCGATTATTGGATCTTCACATAGTATAAAAAAAGTCGTCATCTTATGACGGCGGCCATCTTGAACCGTGTTTCGAAACAAAATCGAAATCGGTTCATCCGTTCGGCCGCTACGATGCCACAGACACACACTGTGTGTGTGTGTGTGTGTGTCGGAGGTTAAAAATGGCCTACATTAGTATCTAACCGGGGGAAGCCGGCTCGGGTCGCGACTAAGATAATAAAATGTAGTCTTCATTGAAGCTGTCTATTTTCTCAAAGCTTCATTCCAATCCATCAAGATGTTTAATCGTCAGATTTCCTACTGATGATTAGCGTCGCCGGGAGGGGACTCCCCGCCGGAAATTGCGGATGTCAAGTCGAACTCTATTACCCACCCTTTTAAACCTCCATTAGGTAGCATTGCCAGCTTTTTTTTATTTTAAACTTTATAAATAGGTAAGGGTAATAGAATTTTTAGTAGTAGTAGTAGAGTTTGTTGTGTCAGAGCTCACCCGACGAAGTATGCCATGCTTGTTTCTGCCGCTAAGCAGCATTGTTGCAATACTGTGTTCCGGTCTGAAGGGCGTGGTTGCCGGTGTAATTACAGGCACACGAGGCCTAACACCCACGTCTCAAATTGTTTTTTTATTTTTTGAATTCATACTACACTCAAAAAATATCCCTCTGTTTGGCGTAAACCTCCTCTCTCATGGGAGATAGGGCTTATAGAATTTAGTTCCCCCTCTACGCTTCTGTAATACAGGATGGTGGGTTTCAACTACAATTATCACAAACTTGCTTTTAGAGGCATGGACGTTGGCGAAGTTGGCGAAAGTAGTCAGTATTATAATTTGTTTGACATGCATATAAAAACAGACAGGATTTGAACCTGCGACCACTAAACTACGGCTCTCCGCCGCGCCGCGCCGTTACCGAAATTAGTATTTGCCTTTTTATATCAGTTTTATAGCGAGTGTAGCGCCCATCTTGTAGGAAAAATTGTAGTTTTGTTCTACGTCTCAAAAGTCTATATTTCAATGAGACATTTATTAACAGCACGGCTAGCATTGTCAGGAGACAATTATATCCCCGGGAAAGGATAAAAAATTATCTTCTCGCACAGCTTTATCAACTCTCAGAGCACACGCGCACGAGTGGAAACAATTTCCAAATAATATACGTGTAATAATAAAATAATAAATAATAAGATCGTCGTTTCAGTCAATGGTCTTCTCGCGAAAAGCTTCGACCAACATCTCAAGAAACTTTCGCTTGGTTGTTGGATCAAGGGTCGGATACAGAAGGCAGTAGTCCTTGAAACGGCGCGTATTGTGAGGAGGTTCCTCACTCTGGAGCCCTGACCGCCGGCTGCTTGGGCATTCAAAAGCCCCGCAAGCGGAGGGTGGAAGTTTTTTTTTTTTTTTTATAAATTTTTAATAGTGTTTTTTAATTTATTCTTAAGCATTATTAAGAATTTAAAAAAAATAATAAGAAAAATAATAATAAATGGGGGTAAACTTGTCCTATTCCATGTTCCCGTTTTTGAGCAGGTTGATACGTTTTTGATATCCCTTGTCAGGGGATATTATCGGAGGACATAATTTTGGACTCCTGTGTGTGCAAGACCTGCAGCTAGTTTTAAAATATTCTTGATAGATACCACCTTATAAACTTTGGGCCCGAGCCGGAAATCGAAGCCAGGACCTCGTTATCCGTAAACCTACTAACCTACAACGAGGCAGAAATAGGCAAAGTCCAAGTAAATTTTTATCACATTTCAAATTTGTATGCTAATGACGCCCAGAACGTAGAGCGAAGGTCGAAAAGCTGAAAAAAACGAAAACAAAAAAAGGTCATTAAAAGTTCAGAAAACCGGTTCGAGGGCTACGCCAAAATGGCCGCCATAAAAACAAACTGAGCGGAAACGGAAACAAACTTGCTGCATAAAAATATTTCATAGTAATGTGTTTTATAACGGTTCCGAGAGATACTCGCCGCGCCAACTTGGGTGTAGGCCTAATTTATAATTTACAAATGAGCAGGTGGGTCACTAGACCGGGCGCCGCCGGTATTTTTCTTTATCGACTTCCAATTGAAGGTTTTAGGGTTCCGCATCCGAAGGCTGCCAACCTTTAGGACTAAGCTTCCGCAATCCGTCTGTCTGTCAGCGGACTGTATATCACTAACCGATATGTATAATACATTCAAAATTCAAATAGAAAATTTTTTTATTCATGTAGACCTTATGACAGGCACTTATGAAGCGTTAATTCATTTAACATCTTAAGAATAATGTTAGAAGGGTTCCAAACGCGCCCTTATCTAAGAAGAGCCCACAACAAACTTAGCCGGGTATTTTTTTTTGTTATCACCATCTCACAGTAAATTAATATTAAGCTATGAAGTTAGATCAATTCATACCCAAGATTCTTTAGCGTTTAAGTAATCCTTAATATTATAATAGGGTTTTTCTGTAAGATTACGTTTTATATAAACTTTGAACTTATTGAGTGACATCTCAAAGATTTCATTCGGAAATTTGTTATAAAATAATATACGATTGCCCTTGAATTAATTAGCAATTTTATGTAGCCTAGTATTAAAATAGTTATCACTTTTGAGAGTTGGTGAAACGCTTTCTATTTATAGACTAATGAACGATTAGTCATTCTATTTAGGCAAGGCAGGAAACGGGCAAAAGTCAACCCACTAATTACACAGACGGCAGTGGCGTGCACTTCATATATGCACAAAAGCACTGCCTACCCTAAAATGTATGTATAGCCCGTATAAGACGATTCTTGCCATTTTATGCAATTTTCCTGCTGTATGCATACCCTGGTAAGAAGCCCAGTGCATGCTACTGACATACGGTGTGAAGTTTTCACTAGTTTATAACCTGGTTTTAGTAGTGTCTAGGAATTCGATTATTTATATCCACTTTTTGTTTATTAAGACTTAATAATGCTTTGTCTGAATCATGGATAGCCAAGTTGTATTCAATTTTTTTTTAATTTTGTCCCGTATAAGAATTACTGTAAAAAGAATATCGCGTACTTTTTCACAGTTACCTTCGCCTGCATTTATACAGGTATAACAAAAAAAATAACTTAACACGAAGGAGCAGGCATTGGTCAATGTTGGCGATAAGGTAATATTTGGCAAGGTCCGCCAATCTCGAACTACTCGCGATACAAATCCGTTGGCGGTGGAAGAGTTGGCGGCATTCCAATCTCAGATACCAATATGCCGTCGTATGGGAGTGCATTAAACTATAAAGTTTTATATCGGAGTAACAAAAGGTAAATTGTGTACTTTGACTTGGCGAAACTAGATCATTTAACAGTTAGTAAATCCATAAAGTCTGAGTCAAAGTCAAATATTTCTTTATTCAAATAGGCACATTTATGGCACTTTTGATGAGTGCATTACATGAGTATTACACGGTAGTGAGTTGATGGCGATAACTCAATTCTTAAACTCAAACTAAAGCTACGAGAGTTCCAAACGCGCCCTGGTCTAAGAAGAAGCCCACAACAAACTTAGCCGGTTGTTTTTTTTTTTTTTTTATCAAGATCTCACATTGTCACTTAAAACTATTAAAAATATTACGTACGTATGTCTGTTAGGATTTTATCACTTTTGTCTGGTTGGAGAATTCGGCCGCGGCTGGTTTTATATGTATAAAGATGCAATCTAGCGATCGGAGGTTTTTAAATTCCGCTGCTTTTTTATGAACGCTCCGTACCCGTAGCGTGTACGTTACGAAGCCGACAAACGATTTAGTGTTCCAGTACGATGTCGCTATTAAGGGTCTGGGATTAATGTGACTGCAACATTACTCAAAAGGTCAGCCCTCTACATCCGTCCGGGAGGTATACAACGGGTTCGCGGGCGTCTAACAAAGCTAACAAGAAGGACATACCGTGGTGGTTTTTAGTTTGGATATAGCCCCTTTAGGTGAGTCCCACATAACCCCCGTCCTGTCCAAGGGTCGGAGGTAGCAATAAAACTTTTCCACCACGCCACAAAAAAAAAGAAGAAAAAGCGCTGTAATTCAGCTCGAAGAAGACCAATCATACGACCTAAGATGGTGATTAGGTGGTATGATTGGTCTTACCCCCAGATGACCGTTTGAAATGAATGTTAAAATGTAAAATGTAAATTTTTGATGTTGGAAAAGAGCAACTGCTGAGTTTCTTGCCGGCTTCTTCTCGCTAGAATCTCCCTTCCGAACCGGTGGTAGAGTCACTACAAACAGACAGACTTGACGTTTCAAATATTAGGCCTACTTGAAATAAATGAATTTTGAATTTTTGAAATATTGGATAGAAGCAGGCGTTACTTCTATCCAATAACTTTGCAAATTTATTAATTAAAAACCGCACCACTCCAATTGATTTGTAACAAGTGCGTTAAAACTAGAAACTCTTTAAATCAATGCGAAGCGATGGAATCCCATTTGAGGGAAGTGGGAAAAATCCCCCCCATAGAGTGGCAACACTGAAGCGCAAAGCAAATACGACGATCCCGCAACGCGTATCCGAGCTTCGCGCTGCAAGTGGGTATGGAAAGGTTGCCTACCTGTGTTTGCGTACTTTTCTGAAAAACAAATATGTTTTATCGAGTGGAAAAAGTTTAAAATCGTATACCATAAAAAATATTATTTTTTATTTAGATTTTTTTTATTATGAGCGATGATAACCTAGTGGTTAATTAACACTCCGGCTTCCCTCTCGGGGGGTCTGACATCGATTCCCGGAACGGACTTCTAGCTTATAAGAGTTATGTGCGCTTTGAATGTAAACAGTTAAAATACAATCTCTGCATGGCTGAGAGTTTTTCATAATGTTCTCAAAGGTATTTATAGAACACCAATCCTCACTGGGCCAGCGTGGTGGACTACGGCCTTAACCCCTTCTTATTGTGGGAGGAGACCCGTGCTCTGTATTGGGCTGGTAATGGGTTGATATGATGATGTAAATTGTTGATGTTGGAAAAGAGCAACTGCTAAGTTTCTTGCCGGCTTCTTCTTGGTAGAGTCTGCCTTCCGAACCGGTGGTAGAGTCACTACACACAGACAGACATGACGTTTCAAAAGTGCTTATATTAGGCCTACTTGAAATAAATGAATTTTTTAATTTGAATTTATAATTTTTTGATGATGCAAAATGAGATACATCCCGCTGACAGCTTGACAGAGGGACATAGACTTAGTTATAGAATCCCTTCGGGTAAGGGGCTTATCAATAACCCCATTATTTATAAAATCATACCAACTAATATGTTTACTAAATCTGACTATAATAGCGTCCCCTCGTAAAAGGTTTTTCTATAATTTTCTACTTGAGACATTCATGCGAAGGTTCCTGCTTAAAAAAATGACAAACCAAACAACCAAATGCATGCATTTATAATATTAATACGTTTCCGGGGTTAAAAGTATCTGTTTGGGTTATCTGAGCCACAAAGTTTGACGGCCGACTGGCGCAGTGGGCAGCGGCCCTGCTTTCTCAGTCCTAGGCCGTGGGTTCGATTCCCACAACTGGAAAATGTTTGTGTGATGAACATGATTGTTTTTCAGTGTCTGGGTGTTTATCTGTACTCGTATATTATAAGTATTTATGTGCATCATATTCATAAAAATATTCATCAGTTATCTTGGTACCCATAACACAAGCTACGCTTACTTTGTGGCTAGATGGCAATGTGTGTATTGTCGTAGTATATTAATTTATTATTTATTAAAAAAAAAAAAAAAAGTATGTCTATAATGGCCAAAGGCTTTCGAAATATCACAATGCGCTCTTTGCTAGTGGACTGCGGTCTTAACCCTTCTCATTTTGAGAGGAGTCATCATCATCATCAAATTACCGGCCCACTACAGGATACGGGTCTCCTCCCACAATGAGAAGGGGTTAGGCCACCACGCTGGCCCAGTGCGGATTGGTGGACTCCACACGCACTTGAGAACATTATGGAGAACTCTCAGGCATGCTGTTTTTCTTCACCGTTTAAATCAAGTGAAGTGCTCAAATAAAGAATGCACATTACTTTGACAAATCACATTACTTCGACAAATCAGTGGTGCGTGCCGGGGCTCGAACTCGGTCTCAACGAATGGAAAGCACAAAGCCTTACCGATTAGGATATCCAGGTTTCTGGGAAGGAAATGAAGTAATAAAGAAAAAAAAACCATGCCTTTAATGACGTCATTCTACCTCTAATTACCATTCTGTCACCGATCCGCCGTCACGCGTGAAAGCGTTATATTACCATACAATAAGGAGGTCAGACGCCGGCAAACCTTGTGAAGTGCAATTTCCTACCCCCATTCCTTCCCCCTACTCTCCCAACAGCTCGCGGTAGTCCTACCTCCCACTCGTTTCCGTCCATTAGATCTAGGTGTGAAGCCGTGATAATGGTTTCATTTCAAAATGGATACGTTTAATATTTTTCAACGCACTTGAAATAACTTGTTACGATTGTCAAAACATTAAAGACTGATGACTGCCTCGTTGGCAGTGGCGTGCATAGAGGGTATGCACAGGGTATTCCAATGATATAAATTGAAAAAAAAAACCACCAGTACGAGTTATAAATACTTAAGGGTAGGCTTTTTATAATCAGCTCGGCTCAGAATCGTGGAACTTGGAACTCCCTACAAAAGACCTATGTCCAGCAGTGGACGTCTATCGGTTGATGTGATGATGATGATGATGATGATGATGAGGCTTTTTATAACCCTTACAAAGCCTATCCTTAAGTTTTTTATAACTTGTACTGGAGATTTTCTTCATTTTATATCACCTGCATACCCTGTGAATACCCTCTATGCACGCCACTGCTCGTTGGTCTACGAGTTAGCATGTTTGACTACGGATCACGAGGTCTTGGGTTCAAATCCCGAGTCGGGCTAAAATTGTTAGGTATTGTGTTTCTTTCTGTTAAAGAATTTTCGGTACAAGCCCGGATTTATAGCCGACGGGTTTCGGCTATTACTACTTGTGGCAATAGTCGTTAAAGCCCACAGACCCGCATTGGAGCAACATAGTGGATGAAATTCTCCTAAATCTCTCTCACCTATGAGTGGGGAGAACCGTGCCCAGCGTTGGGACGTTTATAGATTGCGGATGATGTTTTCAAAACATTACACGTAAACTTTGAATACCGTGAATTTAAGTTAAACGTCGCCAAAACAAACTATTTGGTTAATTGTTATTTACAACAATATAGTATTCGTAAGTCAAAACTCTTTATGAAAAAAAAGTGGATATAAAAAATCGACTTGGACATAAATTAGTGAAATGTGCATATCATCTGCGAAATGTACAGAAATCATTTGTGTGTATGTGGGATTAAACACGAGTATATAATTTCGTAATGCGATTTCTAATATAATTTTGGACCTACCAATGTATAAGTTTAAACAAATTTATTACAGCGAGGCTACTGTACAATTGATGAATTTCTTAATGGCAAAATTGCTTGGAAGCATACGGCTCCGCTTTCATGTCTCACAAGATAGGCAAATTAACGTTTAATTGCAAATCGTTAATGTTGGAAGAGAGCAACTGCCTAGTGTCTTCTCGTATTGGTTGTAGAGTAACTACAAACAGACAGACTTGTTTTCGTAGAGTAAATGTACTTCATCATATGGGCTCAATACCGGCCTACTCCAGGGCACGCGTCTCCGCCCAGAATGAGAAGGGGTTAAGACCACCACGCAGGCCCAGTGCGGATTGGTGGACTCCACATATCTTTCAGAACATTATGTAGAACTCTCAAGCATGCAGGTTTCCTTATGACGTTTCCTTCACCGTCGAAAACAAGTGATATTTTATAATTACTTAAAACGAACGTAACTTAGAAAAGTTAGAGGTGCGTGCTGGGATTCGAACTCGGCCCACCGTAAGGGAAGTCGAGCTCCTACCCACTGCGTAATAACAGTGCATTGCTGTAACTGTGTGGTGGTGAAAATTTTATTCTGAAATGCCGTCACCACGCGGAAATTTTGATACGTTTGTATTTTAAAAGTCAATATTTTTATATTTTTACCTTTAGAAAATGAAAAATATGAAACAGAATTCGCCCATAAAACGCAAACATTCTGATCTATAGATTTTCCTATAGCATGCACATGACAGATTCAAAGCGTATTCAAAATAAACTTTTCGATATATTTACTACTACAAAATATAAACTACTACTGTAAATATATATCTATCGAATGTACACAGGGTGTTTCGTTTTGCGATGACTTCCGGTTTTGTTTTCTTTTGGAACTAAGGTGTTTTATACGATAGCAATACTGGCCCATGTCCTCGTTTGCTTGTTCTCATCCTCCACGGTTAACATAGGTAGAAGACTTTTAACCATTATTAATTAAGAATTATAACCATCTATTATATCCCCCGACAAGAGATAAAATAAACGTTCAAAATGCATTTATTTCAAGTAGGCCTAATACAAGCACTTTTGAAACGTCAAGTCTGTCCGTGTGTAGTGACTCTACCACCGGTTCGAAAGGCAGATTCTACCGAGAAGAAGCCGGCAAGAAACTCAGCAGTCGCTCTTTATCAACATCAAAAATTAACATTTTACATTTTAACATTCATTTTTCTATCTTGACGACCTGACGAAGCACGGCAACAGCGAATAGAAGATGTGAACCCCTGTTTATTATTACCCGTATATTATTTTGATATTATTTCCACTTTTGCGCCAACGCTTGGATAAAGCTATGAGAGAAAATACATTTTTGTCCTTTTCCCGGAGTCTCCTGCAAAATTTCAAGCCGGATGTTCTTTTCGTCGTCATCACACCTTTTTTTAAGAATTTCCCATAATAATTCGCCGATTTGACAGCCGAGTGGCGCAGTGGGCAGCGACCCTGCTTTCTGAGTCCAAGGCCGTGGGTTCGATTCCCACAACTGGAAAATGCTTGTGTGATGAACATGAATGTTTTTCAGTGTCTGGGTGTTTATCTGTATGTTATAAGTATTTATGTGTATTATATTCATAAAAATATTAATCAGCTATCCTAGTACCCATAACACAAGCTACGCTTACTTTGGGGCTAGATGGCGGTGTATTGTCGTAGTATATTTATTTTATAAAAAAAAAAAAATTCACTCATGGTTTGCTATATCTCATATCTCATCCGTTGTAGACGGACCTCTTTTAACTTGCTTACCTGAGATTAATAATAATATCAATTAATGATCTCGGTAATAAAGAAAACACTCTGTATTTCCCTTTCAGTACATTCCCTCTACCTTGTTAACTTTCGTGACCGTACGAATACCGTACCATCACACGACTTGACATAAAATATTCAACTACCCTACAACATCGATGCACTTACGGATTCTGAATCTACGGCTTAGTAGATAGAGTTGAAATTTTTTTGTCAAACCGGCTAGGAATAGGCGTCTGATTGCGGCATACGATTTTAGATCTTAAAATTGTGTAGCATACGATCGGTTTTGTGATAGTGCAATTCACAGAGGGGCACAAACTGAAATGAATTGTAATGAAGTACAGTGTGTACCCAAGTGCCTCTTTGTTTTTAAAGAGAAAATTTAAGATTTTCCGTTTTTCTTCCTCCTTCCAAAAAGTTATCATTTCTTAGATTTTATTGGCGAAGGTACTCCTTATCTTCGTCACATCTGAACCTTCGTCAATTCGATCTTCCTATTTTAGTGTGAAGTTCGAGGGTGCCGAACGCGCCCTGGTCTAAGAAGAAGCCCACAACGAACTTTGCCGGTTGTTTTTTTTTGCTATCACCATCTCAGATTATCATTCAAAACTATTAAGAAGCAACCTGCAGGGCGATTACGTATCTCGCGACAGGCGTAAATCTGGCAATCACTGCTCTCAACCGTCACTTTTGTTTATTTATTGTACGCAAAAGTGACGTTAGCAGGGGCAGGGTGCAGTAACCTGCGTTTGGTTGCTTCTTAAATAGTTGTAGTAAATGTGAGATGTTGACAACAAAAGAAAGCAACCAGCAAGTTTGTTCTGGGCTTCTTCTTAGGCAAGGACGCTTTTGGAATACGCCGGCGCCGGCTTCGGTGAAGGCAATAATTCACACTCCAGCTTTTTTGGCCCGTAAAGAATGTGCACGTGGTAGTGAGACGATGGCGATAACCACATTCGTAAGCTTAACAAAACGTTTCCTAGACTTGGTGAAAAAGTGTATTACGAAGTTGTCGTGACCGAAGTCATCAGCTACGCGGAAATACAAGCGTTTCGATATTCCGGGCTCTTCGAGGTACACGTCGATGCTCTGCATTATTTACGACGAAATCCACGACTATTCCGAGTTGTGACTATAGAAGTAATTTTGTGCTGAAACTCATAGGTTGCTCGGATTTTTTTTTTTGGAGTTTACTCCTTAAGAATCGATTTTATTTCATATAAGACGCTCGGTATGAGAAAAATGTGAGGAGTAAAATCTACTGATGAATGACCTCGTTACATTTTCGCTTTGCGACGCTTTCGTTTAATTAACTTATTTTTCCTATTAAAGTTACCAAGGAAACCGAATATTATCTAGGTAAAGAAACTAACACATAAATATATGGGACAGAGTGAGATAGAAAGCATTATACATTTTTTTTTCCTATTCTTGTTACCATGGAAACTAAATAATAAACATTACATTTATCCTAATAGTTCTGATACTCTACATCCACCTCAATCTCCCGTAGGCTACTTTTAAGAAGTTACACTTCCGCCGTGTGTGAATAAATTGCACAGGATTTTTAATTTACCCTTTCGTTTGGTATTAATCTTTATTCAGTTAAATAAACTCTTTTTTGTGTATGTTTAGACAATCGTACTTAACCAAACCTACACCTTGCCTACGTTGAGCAAGTTGAGAGCAATTCATTTTATTATTAGCTTAGTACTTAAACAATGCTGGTTTAGACGTCAACGGCTAAAGGTTAACTAGTCACGACCGAAGCCTCCCACCAGATCAGAACAGAGAAGGTCAGAAATTAAAAATTCCCAAATTGCCCTTGCCGGAGATCAAACCCGAGACTTCCCACTTTAAACCCACCGCTGTGTCAGAGAGGTAGTGAAAATATCTTTTGATTTCTTTGGTATATATTTTGATTACAAAAGCTTTGCTGCCTTTATCTCAACGTAATTCACCATTACGAGCATCCCTGCTTCCGCCATTAGTATTCCGGGCAGCAAAAGCCCCCGCGGATATTGACTCCGCCTCCATATTTTATTCAATTATATGTAAAAACTAGGGATGGGCTCTCGCCCTACACAGGCTACACTCGGGGTTCTAGAGGCAACACCCTCGCTACGCGCGGGAGTTACTCTGGTATCCCTCGTTTGCTTGGGATTTATCCCGGCGCCCGTAACATAAGACATTGTCTTACAGTAAATTTATGAAGTGGGTAAATAATTGAACTTTAGATAATTATGAATTCATATTTGCCAGATATTTTACTAAATTGATTTGACCAATGTTCACATTGAGTTGGTGGGTATTTTGATACCAATACGACTGCTTTTTTGATACACTTCAAAGAATTCGAACGATGCAAAGAAACGTCCCGGTGCCTTTGTCGTTATCACATTGCGTTCCTTGTTATATAATCTACTATTTATTAACTAGATCTCGAGAAACGGCCTCGCTTTTATCTGACACAATACAGAGTTGTTAAATGTTACTGTTTTTTCTTATAATCTCGCATAGGTCTGTACTCATATTTTACTATGATGATGATTATTTAAGGGTACTTTTTCATTCGTCAAGTACCTGCAGAATGTATAGACTGAACACTGTCATATTGCTTCTTTGGAATTGGCAGTAGCGGCGACGAAAAAAATCGCTTTAAAGCCCAGAAATTTGCTGCTATAAAAGCATCTGAAATCCAATGGTTTTAAATCCGAAATTAATAAAGTTAATCTTAACAAAATAATATTTCAATTCAATTCAATTCTTGTCTAGATGTCAAAAATCAAAACACGGATTTGAAAATCTTTTTGGTAGAATCTTCTTTCCGAACCGGTGGTACAGTAAGGTGAAATAAATGAATTTGGAATTAAGAATAATCGAGTTTCTAAGATTCATTTTATAAGCGTTCTCAATTTCGGTGCTATCGAATATTTCGGCGAAACTCGATTTTTCCCCGCAATTCATTCTCAGAACTAGAGAACTCTTTTTCCCTTATTGTGTACCCGCGTCTCGCTACGCACTTGACACCGTGTTCTTATTGATATTGCCCCTTTCTGTGAACGGTATTTGCGTTTTTTTTTTTAAACCCCGACTCGTAATCAGAGATGTAATATCAAATTTTCCGCCGCTTTGTTTTCAATTTAAGGAATAAAAATATCACGTGCTTTGAACGAAAAAAAAACTAAAACATCGTGAGCAAACCTGCTTGCCTTAGATTTCTCTCAGGTTAATGTTCTAAAACCTGCTTTCTCATGAGATCGTCTCTCATTTGCTCAGCTGTGATACGTAAATACTGAAATTGAGGTTAAATTTATTTTACAAAAAAAGCGCTGATAGCCCAATGGTTAAGACTTGAGGCTTCCTTTCGGAGAAACCTGAGTTCGATCCTCGGCATGCATCAGAGTTATGAGTTTTTAAGTTACTTCTTCAATTTCAACTGTTAATAAGTGATGATGCAGTGCACAGGGATTTTGATCAGGGCATGCATAAAGAAGGAAAATGGCATAAAATGGAAAAATCTTATGAGTGATACAAAATTTTTAGGGTATGCAGTGCTTTTGTGCATGTATGAAGTGCACGCCACTGTGTCTAATATGGTAGCGGGCTAACCTATTACCGAGAGAAATAGAACCTATTATAGAACCTATTACAGTCTAAATCTCTAAACATCTTTAAATCCCGCGTAAACGACCATTTCCTATCTATCATGTAGTAAAATATATATGATTGATCATACATATGATTTATTTATAAATTATGTAGTATTAGTAGGTATGTAAGGTATATGTAATGTATATCAATTATTTATTTTTAAATTGAATGTTGCACTATCCCGTTTTCCGTACCAAACATGCTACATCAATCAAAGGTTGTGTGGAGGAGATCGCTTCAAGCGATAAGGCCGCCTTTGCGCATTTATATTTATTTACCTCTTGTTTTGTTCAATTTGTTTGTTTCTGTATGTGCAATAAAGACTATCTATCTATGTATCTATTAGGGCATGGCAGTTACTAAAAATATGTAATCCGCCATTTTGCAGCGGCCCCCAATCTTAAATGATTTTGACTCGCAAGTTTTGATTACAGACAGACAGACACTGTGACAGGTCAAACTAAATTAAAGCGTGTTAAATAGCCTCATAAATATAAGTCTCTTAAAAATTATGTGACTCATCTACAATAAGAAAAATATAGCAACAAATTAGCTCCGTGATAACAAAGAGCTCTTATTAAGGTCACTTGGCGGTGGCTCATTAAAAGTTTTAATGAAATAAAGATGCTGACGCGGGCGTTGGGGAAATGTAGGCGAGAAACAGTGCTTATGGAAAACTAGTAAAGGTTGGTTCATGCGTGACGGAAAAACCGCACAGACCGCATTATTTGTCCTCCTGTTTATTATCTGTAGCTATCAGTGAATAGTCATTTATACAAACATCTTAATATTATACTTTACAGAGTAATTATACAATTAAAAAAATATCATACAAATTCATATGAATTTCTTAATGCATTATAATTTTTCCACAATTACAAATATGTAATGTCAAGTCATTAATTAATTGTGTAACCGAGACGCTTCACCCATGCGCGATTCGCATATGGATTATTTAATTATCTTTCTACTTTTCTCTACGTTGATCTCCCTTATTAACAAAAAGATTATGAGAAGAGCCTTGTTTACATGAAGAAAAATATGTACGACAAAAAAATTAGTTACGTAATGACAAAAAACTACTTTCCGTTATTAAGGTCACTCGGCGTAGGCTCATTAAAAGTTTTAATGAAATAAAGATGCAGACGCGTGGGACGGGGGGAAATGTAGGCAAGAAACCATGCTTATTCAAACTAGTAAACTCAGGGTTCACAGTAAAAACCGCACACTTGGGACCACAGTATTTGAACTCCTCCTCGGACGACGATCCTCGGCACGCACCTCCCCTCTCCAACTTTTAGGAGTGATAGTGCGTTTCTCAATAAATTCAACGATAAAGGAAGACATCTTAAGGAAACCTGCATGCCTGAGTTCTCCATAATTTTCGCAAGGGCGTGTGAAGTCCACCAATTCGCACTGGGCCAGTGTGGTGGACTACAGCCTGAACACTTCTCATTCAAACAGGACACCCGGGACATGTAAAAGGCCGGTAATGTGTTGATGATGTTTATGGTATTTTTTTTTATATACACAAGCGATTTCCCGAAATGTCCCTAAATATAAGTTTTTTCTCAGTTCCTCGAAGTATAGGTAATTGGTATACATAATCTACTTATTAATCACTGATAATAATGCTATATTTTATCCGCGCGGATTATATCATGTGTCTGAATGGGCCTTAGCCTGGAGAAAGCTCGTATGTCGCCGTTACACGTTATTTGCGATGACATCTACCGATGAGTGGGTGTCGGTTGACCTTTGATGTTCACTGCAGGGTGACGAGTAGCTCAGACCTATATTCAGTGGTGTGGACTTCATACATGCGCAGATGCCCTGCCTACCCTTAATTCACATTAAAAAAATTCATTGTGCATGTATGCCTAGCACAGGCACTTGTGAAGCGTTCAAACATATATGTTTATATAATTCTGAGGTGATGGTGATAACTACTTCCCAAAGCTATGAAAGCTCCAAAACGCGCCCTGGTCTAAGAAGTTACCACATATAAAATAGCCGGGTTATTTGTGCTTGTTATCACCATCTCACACTCAATTAATATTTTGAAAAAAAAACCAGTTCACATTCAAGCTTTTTTATCTTTAAGTATTCCTTATCTGTTATCTATATGTATAAAAGAAAGTTGTGTTAAACCATTTATAATTCGAGAACGGCTGGACCAATTTTTATGCTATATGATTTTTAGGATTCCTCTTAGACCGGAATAGGATAATAAGTATTAAAATATAACATTCATCATAAAAAAAATAATGATCCGCGGTACGTAGTTCGCCGGGACAGCTAGTTTGTTATAAAATTGTAATATATACTTGAATGAAATACCAATTTTATGTAGCCTAGTAAACTGCACAACGAGTTTATTTTTGCTTCTAATACATATTCATATTTTAACAGTCCATTTTCTTTTTAAATTATGTTATATTTTTATGGACATCAATTCAATTTTCAAATATGTACTGACTCTTCGTCGCACAGCAATAACCCTGTTAATCTGTCTAATGTATACATGTTAAGAAATTGGCGGTCATTATCTCTGTTAATCGTTACAGTCCACCAACCCGCATTGGAACAGCGTTGTGGGGTAATGCTCTAAGAACTTCACAGTTCATGCGAGACAGTTTTTAAAAGACTGCCAAAAAAAGATGAGTAATGTTTTCGATGCTCATGTATTTTTAAACAAATATTTTTTTATTTACCGGTATTGAATATAACAAAATGATATATTCCATAGTTAACTTAGTTATGCAACAGTATGATAGCTTGTGGTTCGGCCTTCGGTTTCCCTTTGGGGGGCAGAGTTCGATTCCCGGCTCGCACCTCTAACTTTCGGAGTTATTAGCGTTTTAAGCAATCAAATATGGAATTTTTCACGATGTCATTCCTACACGTGTCCCTAATGTCTGAAGGCGTTTGAATTCACCAAGCGGCACTTGGCCAGCGTGGTGGACTACGGCCCTATTTCCCATTCTTAGAGGACCGGCGCCCTATAGTGGTTAGTGGGTTGATGATTATGATATATTTTTTTATCTTGTATGTGACAGCCGGTTGGCGCAATGAGCAGCGATCCTGCTTTCTGAGTCCAGGGCCGTGGGTTCGATTCCCACAACTAAAAAGTGTTTGTGTGATGAACATGGATGTTTTTCAGTGTTTGGGTGTTTATTATTATATTTTTAAAAATATTTGTCAGCTATCTTAGTACCCATAACACAAGCTTCGCTTACTTTGAGGCTGGATGGCGATTTGTGTATATTCGTAGTATATTTATTTAATTATTATAATATTTTGATGTTATTACATACGTCTGTACTGCCCCTTATAGTGAGCATGCTCGTATAACGTTTCACGTTCAGGAACAAATATCTGAAGGCATCCGTCTATAAGTGGGTGTCCGATAACCTTTGATAAGTAACACTACCTATAATATATCATACGATGTGTTCCACGAGATGTGTTACTGGCAGTGTGCTCCGGAACTGTTTGGTATTGTTTCCTACCACATGTTTTAAATATGGAACTGCGAGAAAAAACTCTTTTTTTTTTGCTGAAATTTAGCAGAAACTCCAATTACGAAAGTTAACTCTGGGGATGTGATAACGAAAACGATACTCGGCTGAGTTTTTTGTGGGCTTCTTCGAAAAGTTGACTAATTTTGTTATCACCATCACCTCACTGTAATTGAAAAACTATTTACGCATCAAAAGTGCCTTCTATATTTGAATAAAAAAGGTTTTGACTTGGAACGATCTACACGGAAATCTTACCTACAAGGAACGATGTTATTGTCATCCCCGTTTCCATCGTTGTGCGCAAAGATATGTTAGTACACTGCTCTAGTACTTGGTTATTGTTCAATGAGCTCACCCCATATGTCTATCTCCTCTCGGTAACCGGCGCAACGGGTTTAATCATGCATTCTCTTTTGCTCAAAGCTTAGTGCACGGATACCGGGTCCTTTGCCGAGCTTTTGAGATTCATTTGGTAGGTATAATTTTGCTGCATGTGTAGCTTTTACTTGGTGGAAGGGAGGCTTTCGCCGTGGCTAGTTACCTCTCTGGCGCAACGGTGAGCGCTGTGAATTTTACCAGGAGGTTCGATTCCCGGCAGGGATTTATAATTTATGAATTTTCTCTGGTTTAGTCTGGTAGGAGACTTTGGCCGTGGCTATAAAGGGTTCCGAGGAGATGTCGCGTGGAAACCGATTAGGGGTGCGACTACCATACTCCCTAAAAGGTTAGCCCGCTACCATCTTAGACTGCATCATCACTTACCACCAGGTGAGATTGCAGTTAAGGGCTACCCTGTAGTGGAAAGAAACCTGGTGTTAAGTCTTAATTCGGTCTATGGTGGCAGCGTGCTAATCTGTTTGGGGTAAGGCATTTTTATCAAAACAATACCTCTGATCGCGAAATCACGCTGTTTTCCCTATAATATTGTTGTTAAAGGGAATAAACTTAATTTGGCAATCGCCGATACAATACAAAAGGGCTGAATATATTGATAGGCAACCACCCGATCACTATTTTATTAGTGACTAGCTGTTGCCCGCGACTTCGTCTGCGTTTAATTTTGTTTTTTGAGGTGGCATTCAATTTAGTTGTAGTTATAAAAAAATTTAAAGTATTCAGTATCGCTAAGCCTTAAATGAGGGGTTTGCTGCTGTCCGCTGAGGAGTTCTGTCCTCTTTCTCCAACCACGTTCAGATCTAAACAAAGTTTGGACAAAATTAACACATATTATAACCTCTGTAGTACAAATATAATTATTTTTATCGGTTATAATTTGTTGGAGTTATGGTGTAAAATCGACAGACATTTTCATCCCCTCTCCCAAAGAAACCGAGCTTAATGTCATGATAAAAAGTATCCTATATTACTTCTAACACTTCCAAGAACATGTGAACAAAGTTTCATGAGGATCGGTTAAGTAGTTTCGCGTGAAAGCGTAACAAACAAACTGACAATCACATTTATAATATTAATTAATTAATAAAATTAATTAAGGAAGGAAGGATTGACGTAGACAACACCTTAAACGGTTTATGATTTGTTTTTTATTAGGCCGGCAATAGTATGAGCTAGCCAAGGTACTTATATCAGATGGGATTTCCAGAAAACACTTCACCGTATAGCCACTTTTCAGAATTCACTTTAATTTTACATAATTAACTGTCATTAACATTATTTAAGTGTTATTTTCAGCTTTGACACTGTATTATATAATCTATGCTATAATTTATCGATTGACAGTAATTTTAAGATTTGCATTCTATCACAACAGTCTCTGCATGTTATGTTATTTTTATGGCGGCGAAATAAAAATAAAGTGTGTATACTGACTACACTATTAAAGCGAACATTCCTCAAATTTACTGTGCAAATGGCAGATAACGACTGGTTAGCCATTTAAAATTTTAGTCAGTCATAAAGAAGACTTATGTCGATCTAATATTTGTTGACTTAAACTAAAGTGAAGGGCGTTTGAAATAATTAATTGTTGTCGATCGATGGAACACAACATGTAACTATTTAGGTACATCACCAGCACTCCAACTAAATACTGGTACGTATTGCTTACTTGCTTAAAACTCTCCTCTCTAACATTTAAGTACGTTGACGTTTCAGTTTTCGATGGAAATTATGTGTTTAGATTTATTGGCCTCGGTACAGAGGTACGTGATCTCAAAAAGTTGTCATAAACGGTTTCCCAAAAAAACTTTGACATCAACGCTTCTCTATTCTATTCTATTCTATAACAGCTTTCCACTCCTACTGTCTCGCTTTCCTACATAGCTATTTATTGCATCCAATACAGTGTCATTATGACATTACAGATGTACACCGGGTGATGGACAAGGTTCACTGTTTATTTTTATTTTTAAACTGATACTTGTATTTCCAGTTTTTACACAGCAAAATTTTGTCTGTAAGTAATAGTCAGGAGCAATCCAACTTAAAACTTTTTTTTGTTTTATCAGAGTTAATTATTAGGCAAGCGAAATTCTCTATATCCTCTTTTGTAACTTTTTCTCATACTTTATAAAGCTCCAACATTAACTGACTGACAGACAACTTAGCTTAGTTTATAGGAATTCCTTCTTTATCTTAGGGACGGTACCACTAACAAGGGTTTATTTTAGTCACCCCCCTATAGTTGAAAGTTTTTAAGGAGGTTCTATTATTTATTTTCAAATTAGAATTATATAGTAACTATTATAATTCCCATAGAACGGGAGTAATGCTTCTTAGGATCTAGGATTTTTGAAAAATCCATTAACTATCGTACAGAAGCAGGGGTATATATAGAATATATTACGGATTTCCGCAAAGTAACTCCTGCTTCTGTCCAATAAATTAGATGATTTAAAAACTTCTATAAAAAACAGGTGAACCTTGTCCAATCTTCAATGTACAAATTAAATGTAAGCAATTATATTGTAATATTAATAAGTAATCTTCCATGCACATATAAAACTAAAGACAAACACACTCTTGAAATCTTTTTGTATGAGAGACATAATAATGCTTAACGTGGAGAAAACAAAACAGCAAAAAAAAAACATTGAAATGAAGACTTGACAAGCAGAATTGACAACAGAGAAACATGCAGACAAAGAAACACAAGAACTACACAGTATAAAAATGTCTCAGCAAAAAACACAGAACAGATGGTCAGTTCGGCAGAATGGAATAAAAAATTTTTGTTTTGTAATGTCCATTTATATATATATTTTTTTTGTAGCTTTTATAACTTATCGTGGAATTGGCATGCAGCGTTAACGCTATGCGTGGTGAAAGATTAAAACTTTTTTTTTGGAAATGAATTTAACGAATTAGATTTTGAAAAAAAAAAAAAAGAAAGAAGATTAAGAGTGTGGTGGTCTTTATATGTGCAGGGAAGTGACCGGAGGAAGGGTCGCCAGGAGGATACGCTTGACACATTTGAAATGACGGTAAGTGTGTCAATAAATGCACACCTAGCATGAGCGCCGTGAGAATTATGTCACAATATGATTTGTATCACTTCGAGAAACGAGTTCTACATTTTTTTTTGGTTTTGTATAAATTACATAGTGATAATCGCAATTGTTTCTATTGGTTGTTTTTTTTATTTTTATTTTATGCTAGCGATGTGAGTACATGAAAGTATAACTCGTCTAATCTTAGGTGACGCCGCTTTCAAAAGCTAGCAGCTAGCTGGAAGTGAGCTAACCATGTTCTTAAACGGCTTCTACGTAACCTCTTATCGGAACATTAAATCTCTAAGCGTACAGATCGCAATATCTTATGTGGGTGGATAGAAATTCAGTCGCCGTGAAGTTTGCGCTTGTGCAAGTAACAAAATGTACCACTAGAGACTAGACTATCGAATATAGCATTCACTCGTAAATTCATTGCGGACAAATTAGATCTTACAATTAGAAATTACATTGGAAACTATGAAAAATGGCCGTCATGGCCAACAGTCCAACCATTAGTATGCATTGTGCTTAATCTCAGTTGCCAACTATCCATAGTTTCTAACTTGATTTCATATCCACCGTAGTCTGCTTGCCGACGAAAGATCGCGGTCGCAACCTTGTTTATTGAAATTCTAATATGCTATTTTTAATCGCTCGAGTGATTCGCAGACGAACCTAGTAAGTTATACAAATTTTGTCCGCAAACAGTCAAGATGGCAAGTTAGTAGTTGCGACCAAGGGCGCGATCAACAGCGCGACAAAGTGTGCTTATTGGGCTACGATGTTATACTTTGCGCCCTGTATACAAAATGTGCGCCACGAGAAAATCATGACTACCTATCTCATCTTATCTCGTAGAAATAAGACGAGAAAATGGTAGACCTAATTTTCTCGTGGCGAACATGCTAGAACGTTCTTCCTACTTCTCGAAGTTCCCAATTTTACTACGCGTGAATGTCGATTTTGTTACCTTATCATGCGTGGAAAGCCAAAATTCAACGATACAAATTGCAGTTATTTACATGTAGAGCTAACATGCGCGGCACAAGACAATTTCCTCGTTCCATCCATGTTAGATAAGATTAGCCCTACTGTAATTATGTAAATGTATTTATGCTGTCAAATTTGACATGGAAGTTTTTTGACAAAAAATTCAGATTTAACTGACTTTAGGCATCTCCACCCGGCAGGCCAAAGATTATAGGCATATTATATCCTTACTTATTTACGAAACTTACTTTTGTAAGTTACCCTAATTTTTAATTTATAAATCAAATTTATTAATTTATAACAGAGATGATTTTGCCTAAATACAAATGCGTATATGTTTTCTATATTGGTTAGTTTCTTCTTCTTCTTTGTCGTTACACTCTTGGCAGAGTGGTCGTGGTCATCATGAAGCGTCTTTGAGGGCAGATGTCACACGCCCCACGAGCGCCACTTCTCTCGGCTGGCCGAAAGCCTGGTGCACTCGTGCAAAGGGCCACCCACAGCAGACTTAATCTGATCGGTCCATCGCATGGGTGACTTTCCTCGACCTCTAGTGCCCTCCACCTTGCCCTGCACGACAAGACGCTCTATGGACTCACTCTCACGCCCGGAGACGTCCCGAAGAATTTTAAGATGCGACTCTGTACTAATGCCGAAAGACGTTTTTTAATGCCGATTTCTTGGAGTATAGAGATGTTGGTACGAAATTCGGTCCATGACACTCCCAGCATTTGTCGCCAGCACCACAATTGGTTAGTTTAGGTGTAGAGAATCCTGTGCTAGGGACTAGCGTAGTCAAAGAAATTATTAATGATCAATAGTAGAGTGATATGCCAATTAATTTGCATTGAGATACGAGTACGTTGCGATACGATGCGATACGTCACTGCAAATTTAAGTGTTACATTTTAAATATCATTGTGAATAAGGCCTTGCTTATTAATATCGTTGTGAATAAGCCCTTTCTTATTTTGTCGACTCCCGCGTTAATATTATCCCGGCGGTCATGCTAGAGAGGTTGGTTTGCAATATTAAGGTAAGCTCACTCGGTGCCGACTGGCAGCGCAACGGATTGCATTAAATAAATTATTATATTTTACTAAGTAATTAGTATATTTATATTAGGACAATAAACACATCGTCATCTAGCCCCAAAGTAAACGTAGCATGTGTTATGGGTCTATGATGATTTAAAACATCATTACAAATGTCATCGCAAAATAACTTCAAACGTACCTCGCCTTCATACAAAATGTATGAAATATAATGTGATATGCAAACATAAATGCATTAACGGTGAGGCTTTAAAAATAATTTAATATCTTTAATATCTTTTCTATTATATAATATATGGTTCGGACAGTTTGGATAATGTATTATCATAACTTTATTTCTGATACATTCAATTTTTTTTTTAAACCATTTTAACAAAAAAAAATTACTAAATTTATAATTAAGTTGTGTATCAATATATTAAGTTATTTGGTCCCCTGCAGGTAAAAGCCTCCTCCATCTTTACTTTTTTTTAATTAAAATTTCTGAAATTTTTTAGCTTAGATGGGCCAATCAGATGGGGAGTCTCAACTACCTAGCGTCTACTGAACTAGGGTCGCCGTAATGTGCTTATTATTTATTGTTTATATATATATTTTGTTTATATATATAAATAATTGTCGAATTAAGGAAATGGCGGACCTGATGGTACGTGGGAAACCATCGCAGAGTAACACTCCGTAGGGCATGCAAAGAACTCTTCCCTACAGATTGCCACCCTGTGTCCGTAAACCTGAAGCGTAGGTTAAGCCTCATACGCCTGTAATTACACCGGAAACCACGCCCTACATACCGGAACACAGCCATGCCGCCTGGCGGTAGAAATAAGCAAGCGGCAGTACTTCCCCGGACGTTACTACTACTGTCTTTATAAGATAAAACTGTTAAACTTTAAATGATGTTGGAAAAGAGCAATCTGCTGAGTTTCTTGCCGGCTCTTCTCAGTGGAATCTGCCTTCCGAACCGGTGGTAGAGTCGCTACAAACAGAATGACTTGACGTTTCAAAATAAATGAATTTTGAATTTGAATTTTGAATTTGAATTTTGAATTTGAATTTTGAATTTGAATTTGAATTTTGAATTTGAATTTTGAATTTAAATTTTGTATTTGAATTTAGATAAATGATATGCCATCTTTGCTTGCAGTGTCAGAGGATGTGCAACCGACTCAACGTAGCGCACCGCTGCTCCAGTCGCCGCAGTACACTGGGGGAAGGCCGCAACCTTACAGTAAGTTCTATTCCTTTCTGTTAAGACATGCATTTTATAATCATGGGGATTCCCCGTTAAAAACAAAGACAATCGAATTCCTTAGGCAAAAATAGTATTTTTTTTTGGTTACTAAAATTATATCGGGGGCTAACCTATTGGGAGGCTTCAGGTGGAACCCTGGTATAAAAAGGATTTCATATACCTCGCTGTGGGGTAAGATAACTTACGACATGGTAAGCTTATATCTTCCTGCACGGCTAGCATGGGCAGGAGACGATTATATCTCCGGGGAAAGGATGTGATCTTCTCCCACAGCTATATCAACTCTCGGAGCACTGGCACACAAGTGGAAATAATATCCAAATAATATATGTGTATTAATAAAAGAGGGTAAACTCCTCCTATTCCCTGTTTCCGTGCTCCGGCAATTGGACTCTTAAATATCCCTTTCCGGGGGATATAATCGGGGGTCATACTTTTTGTCTTCTGCCTACGCTAGTCGTGTTGGGGTTAAAATGGCCCCTCATGCCTCGCTGTAAGATAGGATAAACGTAAACTGCCATCTTCCCGGGGTCATTAGAAAAGATGGTTAGGTGGACTGCCTCTTCAGGCCAATCGGGACCCCGATGTCCCTTCATCTTTTTTGTCATTAATCACTGTCCGAAATAAATATGATAAAGTTGTAATTAAAAATGGGGTCCGTTTTTGATCACCCTGTCGCCGGAGTTAGTTCCTGTGTTACGTTCCTGCGATACCTAGGCGTTGGCGGCACGCGCTCAAGAACAAAGGAACCAAACTACTGGTAGGTTATACAGGAGGATTCATTTTTGCCGCCGCCCAAATTTAACGTGGCATTAATTACCGGTAAGGTTATGCAACAATATTTTTTGTCACCACCCAAATATTTTTGTGGCATTATTCAACGTTTTATTTAAAAAAAAAACACATTTTATCCGAACGATACACAAGTCTAGTGACTTTTGCATGCAGTGAATGAAAATTCGATCAATTATCAGCAGGGTATATCTGATGATAATTCTGCTGATCGCAGACTTCACGATATAGCTGCTCAGCTAGCACGAAGTGTGTGTCCAAACGTGGTCTTTTTCAAGGCTAAAAGAAACATTTAGCCATATTTTAATATTTAACGAGTTTCTCCGAGCGGCCGGGCCCAGGAAGCTTTACAACTTTGGCACATATCTACGTAATACAGCAGTAATTAAGTTGAGTGGATGATAATGATGATGAAGTAAGTTTTAAGAAAGAAATCTAATATTTAAATTTAGGACGTTGTGTTAAATACTCCTGTTCTTAAGAAACAGATACATCGGTTAGTAATTATTTAAATACCTATTATTATAAATAGGATATACGCCGTGTAATGATGGCGGATCAGGATACATTTGTCACCACCGCTCCTCTTCCCGCGGGTGTCGTACGAGGCGACTAAGGGGATAAAACAAAGGACGGTCAGCAGCGCCCTCTGTGCCATCAACTATGATCACCAACCAGTCTGCCCTGAGTGGTGATTAAGGGCAAACCCTTCTGCTGAGAGAATCTGCCAAGCAGAATGACTGTTATATGCTATTGATGAAGATTTAATATACTAGACTTTTTATATCCATAGTACACGGTATTCCAATTTCGGTATCGCAACATCTATGTATGTTAATTAACGCCATAACGTAAGGAAAAACATATACCCTTTATTAAGGTATTAACTTACCAGAAAGGTTCCATATTAAATTTATAGGTAAGCTAGGCAAAGTAATTAAACATTGTAATCTAATCTGATCCAGAAATTAAATCTTCCAAAATAGGTATCTTATACGGAGTTTAATTGCCAGGTGGCTATTATTTAATCAATTAGAGACATAACTATTTACCTGATAGGATTCCGAAAGTTTCCAGATACTTCCATTTGTTCGAGGGTGACAAAGTAGTTAGAAGTTGGAAGTTGCCCTGATTCCTGAACTTGTAGCGCAGTCGGAACTTTAGGTGCAAGTTCGGAAAGTAGTAAAAGTCTTCGCGAGTTTAAAAAAGTTGCTTTTGTGAAGCTTTCAATACGTTTATAGGTTTACGTACCTATCCCACTTCTGATATCGGATCAAATAGTTGTATGAGGGCCGATGTAGGGATAAGATACCACACTGTTATATTAAAAAGATTAAAACATTACACGTAAACTTAACATAAATATATAAACAACTATAATGCAAACGTTCATCTCCTATAGGCAACTACATACTACCAAAGGTAGGGGCATCAAAAGACATCAAAGGTGAGACATCAAATTTTGAAAATTGACGTTAAATTTCTTAACTTGAGCCACACAGTCTAAATTGGGTGAATTATTTAACTAAAAATAATATTTAGCAAAAGAAATCTTCTCCCTCTCGACCTTACGTGAGCTCACTGCAACATGTCTCATTTAATCTTGAAGATAGACTTGTCCTTTTTATTTTGGTATATTGTTTACAACTGTCTAACGTCAACTCTCTTTAGGAAAGTTTTTATTGGAGCAATAGCCGCCTCCTTTCAGTTTACTAAAGGGGTACGTTTTTAATCACCTTTTAATCGCAAAGTCAGTTAGTCTACCTGAGCAACCGCATATCAATCCAGATCTCTTAGAGAAGTTTCTAGTCGCACCAGACTTATTTTAATTAGAAGATCTCTGCATTTATAGAAATAATCTTGATAAAATAAGCTAACTAAATCCAATTTCAAACAACTTCATTGTCATTCCCTTGTTTCAAATTCAAAAATCAAGTCAAGTCTGAAAGGTTTTGGTGGTAACTCTACTACCAACTGCTGGCAGGCAGACGCTTCCCAGAAGGAGCCGGCAAGAAACTCGGCAGTTGCTCTTTTCGAAAATCAGCAATTTACAATTTCACAATATATAATCTGTCTTGCGAGAGATGAAGCGGTGTAAAGCAACCTTATGATTTAACTTCGAATGAAACCAAAATGATACCCGATTTATTATATAGCCCAGGGATTTACTGACTTTGGCTAAACTAGCTGAGGCTAAACCTCTTGCCAGGCCAGATCTATGCATGTTTAGGATTCGACGGTGTTGTAATTAAATAGTATCTATTTAATTACAACACCGTTCTATCAATTGCCATGTTTGTTTATGCATCATCAATATTAAAAACAAAATCATCATCATCATATCAACCCATTACTGGCCCAAAAGGGCACGGGTCTCCTCCCACAATGAGAAGGGGTTAGGGCCGTAGTGTGGATTGGTGGACTCCACAAACTTTTGAGAGCACTATTAAGAACTCTCAGGCATGTAGGTTTCCTCACCGTTGTGCAAGTGGTATTTTAATTGCTCAAAACGCACATAACTTACAAAAGTTAGAGGTACGTGGTGGGTTTCGAACTCGGCCCCCCGAAAGTGTAGTCGAAGTCCTACCCGCAGTGCTATCACCGCTATAGCAAAATTTTATTTCATAAATTGCGTCTCTCCCCTAATCTGTTGCACTAATACCCTTTATTCAAAGGGCTTACCTTACCCCTCCCTCCACGTTTCCTTTTGTTGTTTAAGTCAAATTATGTAAACGAATGTCACCCAATTATGCAAATGCTACGATAAACTGGAATACATTTCATCCGATAGCATTTAACCATAGTTCCGACTTACCTATTTGTATCAGGAAATAGGTAGGACGTTATCTCATTAATTTTAGTTAAATTTGAGTATCTACCGTTGTGCTGTGTGTTGACCTGTGCTAGAATTTTTATTTATTTATTTATTTATTTAAGAGCACTAACAACATGCATATTACACGTTATTATTATTTTCATTCTTTACAAACCAAATAAAATAAATAGCCAGATATATTTTTCGATTTTTCCTTTTTATAGAATTGTGTGTATTTTTATTACATTTTTCATGTTTAAGTTTTTATAACGAACATATAAAGTGAAATTCAAAATTCAAAAACGTTTTATTCACGTAGAAGGTCTACATCACTGGCACTTATGAAGCGTTCATACAGTTAACATATTAACACAAATGTTAGGTGATAGTGATAACTGCATTCGTTAACTCAAAACTAAAGCTAGGGAGATGATGATCCCATTACAGAAAGGGTTAAGGCGCCATTTAGTCCACCGCGCTGGCCCAGTGCGGTGGACGGCGGATTGGTGGACTCCACACACCTTTGAGAATATTATGTACAACTCTCAGGCACGCAGGTTTCCGCATGATGTTTTCCTTCACTGTTAAAGAATGAATACACCTTTATTTTACACCAAAGAAAAACTGTTGTTACAGAGATATAAAAATAGAGCAATAAAGTACAATTTGGTGGCCTTATCGCTACACAGCGATTTCTTCCAAGCAATCTACGGCGTAAAAGGAAAAAACATAGAAAAGAAAGTGATATTTTAATTGCTTGGCAATGCTCCATTATATGTGAAGTCTATACGCACTTGACCAGGGTGGTGGACTACGACCTAAACTCCCTGCTCATTCTGAAAGGCTGGTAATAGCTTAATAATGATGAAAAATATTACAAAGTTGCCTTTACAGCCGGTTAAATAATAACTGAAACACGATTCATAAAAGTTTTTTTAACGTTTCCCCGCTATCAAGTGAGGGTGGAAATTAAAAAATGAAAATAATAGCTACAGGAAAATCGACGATGAAAAGCCGCGTTTATATATTTGAGAATGTTTTAATGCGAATAGTGTAAGAGTCATCGTCATATCGACCCTTCTTACCGGCCTTCAAAGGGGACAGGGTTTCCACCCACAATGAGTTAATTAATTAATTAATACACTTTTATTGTACACCACATAAACATACAGAATATTTGCAAATAAAAATTTAACGCAAAGCTTAAAATTTGGAGGCCTTATCGCTACATAGCAATCTATTCCGGGCAACCAATGGGAAACTTTAAACCAGATGTTCCGAAAGCTCTGATACTGAAGATCTTCAGTTGATGTTTAGTTTACAACACAGTCGAAAAGATTAACACAACTCGCTGTTGCTTTTGCTTTTATGTCGTTGTGTGCTTATAAAAGCAATGGACATAGTGGTAATCGTCTCTCAGTTTATAATGTTCCCATACACACGCTCGCTCGACGTACAAAAGGCTGACAGGTTGAGTGCGCACGATGTTTGTACATATCGTAACAGGCTTTATTTTGAAAGCGTTCACCGTGCCATTATACGTACTTTTGTGTTCTGTTTGTGTTAAGTGTGGGCCAGACCAACAAACCAACGGGGACACTTTGCATTTATAATATCAGCATGTAAATGTTCCTTGTTTATCATTGACTTCCGCGAAATGATGAATGCGTTTACACAAAATATTGAATGAAATGCACATTCAATATTTTGTGTAAACGCATTAGACGAAACGTACACCGTCTCTTAGCTTTTTAAATGTTTCCATACAAATGCTCGCTCGAGGCACAAAAGGCTGACAAGTTGATTATACACGATGTTTCGATATGTGAATGAATAATTAAATGAATTTATGTATTTATTTATAGGTATCAAAAACGTATAATAGGTCAGTTTAACATGTACATTATAGAAATGCTTGTTTATCTTATTAATTGAATCGATCTTGATGAATTTTTCTTTACTAATATTTTGGAATACTAAGCAACGGGAGTGTGCGAAATGTTGAAGCATTCAGAGCATAATGCTTACGTGTGATGTATTCCATGCGAAATTCTATGAATGCACTTTAATTGCACACCCCTTGCTCTGTGAAAAAATAAAACAAATTGTATCCCCCGCGAACAGTACATTTTTAATTTTTTTCAAAAGTAACGTAGCCTTCTTGCTATTCCTATGCCATCTATCTCTGCGCTAAGCCGCTCTGACTTGATTGAACCCTTTCTCATCATGGGATGAGACCCGTGCGCTGTAGTGGGCCGGTAATTGATTCATCATACTCGTTATGATGATGATGGCGTGATTTCATATATTTTACTACGCCGTCGTGCATTCAAACGTCCACATAATATAATACCTATAGATTCCCATATTATGGTGTATACACAATTCTTTAGGTGTACGAATTTATGATTGTCCACGTATTTCCCCGAAACTGTCAATCGGAGTGTCTTTTTTTATTTTCTTTTTCTTACATTTACTTTAATTCGGCATAGTTCAAGTTTCATATAAATATAAATTGTTTTAGTAGTTTATGAGAGATGAACTTAAATATGTACTTCTAACAGCAAACGCCTGTTGAATTCAGTGCCCCAATTCTACGCGGAAAATGCTAGTTTCCGCCAGCACTGAAGTCGGTTACTATTCTTTTTAAAACATTTTATTGTTATGACTTGAAACACATAGTAACTTCTACGTTCCATTATTTTTCCAAAAGCATTCGCGAAATCCAATTAACGTATACAGAGCGTCAGGTTGGCCGTTAAACAGAAATAGCGGAAAAACAACACGTTGGGAAACTCACGGATTCCCGTCATATTTCCACCATTTCCGTTAGAATTCACATGTCCACTAATACTCTCGGAGCAGGTGAATGTTTTATTTGCTTTTTAGCACCAAAATAAGTGACAGAATAATGAAACAAGGAAAGATGTCAAGAGATCTCTACCATTGATCCTAGGCAGTGTGTGGGAGAGATAAGGGTAACATGCGAAGTGTTGCAGTGTTAAATAAATAAGAAGAATAACTACTGTTACGAAAGTATTATTGTTTGTGGATTTGCCTATAACAGGCGGCTGTCACTCTTGTTTAAGGATATTACCGCTGTCACAAGGTAGACTTGTGTAAATCGTGCAAACATCCCATCATGACATACGCCTGTGTAGTATTCGCCCATCGCCCTTACAGCTCTTACAAAAGCTTACAGGTCGTCCGTGATAAGTTTATGGGCATATCGCCACAAGCTGCCCGTGGGTCGTGCGCTACGTCATCTCCACAGAAACCTCGATCTTCCCACCTTACTCAGTATATTAAAAAAAAACCTAAGTCCTACTCTGAAAAGGCAGTCTGACACCAGTGGTCCACCACTAGTGGTCAATGCGTCCACTTATACCTACTCCCGATCCCAACGTCGATCTCATTTGGAGCCAAAACGCGTCCCTGGGGACCCTGACGATCAAATAGCTACCGACAATTTTTCCCATTTAGGTAAAATACACGCAATGCCTTCACATAGTCTTCGCCGGGGTAGACGAGGACCCCGATTTCTGACGTCACCCGGACGTTGGTCGTTACCACAGTCTTGGGGTCGTTCTGACTTAGCAAGTAGTCCTAAAGTTCACCAACAAGTCCGAAACGTAGAGTCGAGCCGAGGTCAGAGTCCTCGTTTTTCCTGTAAAATATCAGTTTGAAGTTCTGTCCAATCATCTTTTTTCATTATTCTTCTTCTGATTGCTAAAAGTTCAACCATAGAGAAGTAGTATATAATATAGAGTATGCTTTAGTAAGTCTTTTCTGTAAAGCGCTAGACTATAACCACTTTAGGATTATAGTTAAGTTGATTAAAAAAAAACAGTTCACCGGCTCTCGAACTATGAATTGTCAAATCCGGCCGCGTCCGTCGGCAGCACCGAGTGCTGCAGTCATATGAATTATTTAACGCTGGCAACACTGGATGTATCGCATCGGAATTTATTGCCAGTTTTGATTTATAAGTCGAAAAGCGCTAGTTGTTTTGATAGGATTTATTTTTAACCGCCGAAACAAAAACGACGGTGTGTTCTTATAAGCTTTACGTGGCTGTGTATGTTTGTTTGTGTGTGTATGTGTGCGTTTGTGTTCGTCCGTCTGTCTTACTGTGTGTGACGAATGAACCGATTTTGTTGTAAGGTGAATTAGTGGAGAGTGTACTTAGCTATGTGTGATAAAAATCGGTCCAAGATGGCCGCCGCCAGAAAATTGCGGATTGCATATTTCTTCACGACTCCCTCAATATGGGTAGAATATAAGAAATAAATAAACTAATATATACTTTAGCATACTATAATTCCCTACTTAAATAATCCCATACAAATAATAGTCTTCTTTATTGTGCAAGATAACAGCAATTTTAAACACCTATGCCTAGTGACTTTAAATATTTTCATATGTTCATTATCATACTAGTTGTTGCCCGCGTTCGTCGTCCGCTTTTATGACGGTTATTTACTAAATATAATTTATAGATAATAAGTAATATTAATTTAGTATATTTTAGCCTAGGTTACTCTCCGTCCATTTACCTAACTCTATGCTAAAAATCAAGTTGATTGATTGCTTATTTTAGGGCTTGAAGTAAGGAACAAACAAACACACACTTTTGCATGTAGGTATCATACGAGAAACCTAAACAAAACTAGAAAACTACACCCGATTATTTTAACAAGAATACTGATAAACAACTAAGACACTAGCAGGTATCTTTGCATCGTTCGAGTGCATGTAGGACTGAAGTGTATCGAATATCGATAATGCAGTCGTATTTATATCAAAATACCCACCAACTCAATGTCATGAACATTGATAATCAAATATAATTTTAATTGTTTCTTGAAACTATCTATTCATTAAATAATAATTATAAGCGTATTTGTAAAAATCCTCATCAATTTAATAAAATATCTGGCAATTATTAATTCATATTTATCTAAAGTTTAATTATATACCCACTTTATAAATTTGTTGTAACATTACACAACTTAAAAACCTGATTTGAAAACGCGGACGAAGTCATGGGCAACAGCTAGTCACTATATAAAAAAAAATAAAAAACTGATGATCCGCGCAAATAATAAAAACATTGCTTTGTCGGAACTCGCAACTGTAGGACTGGAAATCGATTAACTATTCCATCAAGCCGTCACTCGTACTGGTTTCGAAGGCGGAAATGCATGCAAACTGTGCGTGTACAGTTTTATAACGTTGTTTGGTTCTGAAACTCTGGTCATATTTCTGAATTGTGGCGGTTTGTTGAAAGCTTTTCATCACTGAATTAAAACAATTTCTTAATAAGTCAGCGTAACGATGAATATAACATATGTATGTTTTTGATGTCGTTTAATCTTTATGAAATTAATATCTCCATCGTAACAATCGTCATTAAAGATTTTAAACTAAGATTTTCTTGGTTAAACAACATTTCTTAAATATATTTCAATGGGTACATACCACGATAATATTTTGGATTTGCCGATATTTCGACCCAGTTGCATGGTCCCGTCGTGACCACGATCCATACCTATGTTTTGTTAGATTCGCAATAATTCATTAACTCTATATTGACCCGCCATACCGTTTTGTAGCCACCCGGGTGGGTCTTTTTTCTAGAACCCGCTTATATAAACAAATAACATGCTTTCAGTGTTATCATAATATTAATAGGCAATGTATTACATTAATGCAATGGACCGCCAATTTCAATATGGTCCACATTCGCTCCGATATACCAACACCACAGAATAGCAAGCGTACAGTTCAGCTTAGTAGACATTGAATTTTTTGATAGTACATACTGACTAGCTGTCGTCTGCGTTCTTCGTCGCGTTTATTTCAGTTTTTTACAAATCCAGCTGGAACCGTTAGAAGTATAATAATAATACCGCTTTCCTTACCTTTACCTGTCGCCCTGACCCCCGACCGTCTGGTCTTCCCTGCCGGGGTGTAATGCTCCGCCCGGTGCAAATATGTATTTACGAAATGTTTATCTAAGTGTATTAACCTCTATCTATCTAAGTAAGTATATTAATGTTGTTTTGGCCCACTATATATAATTATCTTGAACACGGGCGTAAAAGTAAATTTCGATAGTAATAATAACGTTTATTACCAAAAAATCTTAAGTCCAAACAATATAGTAACAAGTTTCTTATTTTATAGGATGGGATATCCATGACACCTTAATTAATTACTACTAGCTTCTAAAGCTAAACTAAGAACCTTGTATTTCAGCTTCAGTGCTTTCACCCCTTTATAAGGGTTATTGATAATTTTTTTCTATTTTAGCTTTTTTTTTTTCAAATTTGATATGAATAACAGTTGCATAATAAGAAACACGTTTTTTTAGTGTATCTCTCTTAAAAATTTAATTTATAATTGAATTAATGACCTTTAAACAATTAATAATGCATTAATATCTTCATACCTGCCAACAGTGTCCCATAAAGGTAAATCCATACAATATAACTGTAGATAACACTTGAACTTAAACTACTACCAACAACAAACACACAAAACAGCTAGTCAACAATGGAATCTATTAAGAAATCTGTGGATGATCTGTCTCTACATTTTCACAAAACTATGGCTGAATTCCAACAAAATCTGCAGTCTGCTATCCCGGCAACCAGTCCCACCTCAAATATAGCTTCACAGTTTAGCTCGTTCCGAAACTTTGTCATGACCGCTTTGAACAGTCTTCAGGGGCAGCTAGAACTTCTAAGTCAGCAGATGGATGAGCAGGAAACAAGAAGCCGTAGGAAAATTCTTCTGTTTCATGGTGTCCCTGAAACTGCCAAGGAAGATGTGCCTGCCACTGTTGTAAAAATCTTGAAAGATCATCTTCAAATGCATGAGCTTTCTGTGGCAGCGATTAGTCGGTGCCATCGAATAGGGCAGACTGGTGGTGACAAACCAAGAGCACTGCTTGTAAAACTCTGTGACCAGTCCGTTAGAAACAAGATCTGGTTTTCTAAAAAAAACTTTAAAGGCACCGGGATTACTTTGGGAGAGTTCTTGACCAAGATCCGGCATGAAGCTTTCGTGGCAGCCAGACTACAGCTGGGCCTATCAAAGTCTTGGACAAAAAATGGTCGGATAATTGTGATTGGATCTGATGGTAAGCGACATTCTATCACTACGAAGGCTCAGTTAACTGCTATTTCTTCGGGATGTGGTAGAGAAGCAGCCTCCAGTGTTCTAGCTGGACCTGCTACAGTTGCTTCTAAGCCGCACGCTGGTCCCTCTCAAATTTCTAGATCAAGAAGAGTGGTGAAGAAATAGCGCTGATGTGCAGTTAAGAGTAGTTTTTTGATGATTTGTTGTCATTTAGTAATTACCAGTTATCCATAACTAACTTTATATATATTCTTTCCCTCTCTATTTTATAACTTTAAGTATACTTTTGTTTCTTATATTGAATTTTGTGTTAGTATAATTCACTCTGATTTGGGTGTATACTTTTAATTTTATTTGTACCTGCTTTTAAATTTATAATTTTAGTTGTCAAACGTCAACTTATTGCATTGTTGTTGTTATGAAAGTTCAGAATACTCATGTTGTACAGCACTGGGTTCTTGCTTTTTGTTGTAATAGTTATAACAATATGGCTGTATTCTCTTTGGCTAAGGCACTGAACTAGAATATGTTTATATTAATTAACTGGTCTGTGGTTATAATACCTTCTTTGCCAGTGACTTTGCACTCGTGTTTGTATCCTCTTTGTGACGCGTCGCCAGCGAGCCTGCATTGCGGTATTGTTGACGTTTGGCTTTCAATGCTTGTATACTCATTGTTTTATATGATGTTTTTGTCATATTTTAGTGAATTGTGTTAATGATAGACAAGAACTTCATGTTTTGTAATTAGGTTAGATCTTTATTTCTATGTCAATTAAGTTGTTTTCTTTTGATGATTGTTTTTTCTTAAGTTTAAACCTTAGGAATTTACACTGTCGGCAGGCAATATGTTTAGCACGTTTTAAATTATAATATATATATATATATTTTTTTATTATTATTATTTTTATCGTATTTTATAATATTATTATTTTAATTGTATTATGAATATTGGGGATGATATTTCTTGTAGTGACAGTAGTGATAGCTCTGATGAGGTAACCTTCTTTTCTCCTGTTTGTTCCTCTGATGGGAGCTTCCATAGCACTTCGTTACCTTTAAATACACGCCTTGAGTCCGCTTTTGCGGGGTATCCTAAGAATTTCAACGTAGTTCACATAAATGCGCAGAGTATTCCTGCACACTTCCCAGATCTTTTAACCTCTTTTGATGTTAGGAACGTCCATGCTATTCTAGTTTCAGAGTCTTTTTTAAAGCCGTGCCTTCCCTCCACCTCTTATTCTCTTCCTGGCTTCCATCTAATTCGAAATGACCGTGTGGGTAAAGGTGGTGGGGGAGTTGCGATCTACCTACGCAGCCACATTCCATTTTCCATTTTAAATAAGTCATCGTCAACTTATGCTGAATCTTCGGAACATTTATTTTTAGAACTACTGTTTGGTAATTTAAAAGTGCTCTTAGGTGTATTTTACAGTCCATCGCATCGAATAGATTACTTTCACGAATTGGAAACTCTACTAGAGACTTATGTGCCACATGCAGATCATATAATAATTATGGGTGATTTTAATACTTGCCTCGTTAAAGATGATTCGCGGGCCCATAAGCTAAAAAATATAATAAATAGCACAAATTTGTCTTTGCTTCCAACGAGTCCCACACATTTCTTTCCGAACTGCTCGCCTTCACAGCTGGATTGGATGATTGTCTCTGCATCGGCGTATGTTAGTTCTTTTGGCCAGCTTTCTGCGGAAGCCTTTTCTTACCACGATTTGGTATACCTATCCTATAATGTGCGCCCGCCTAAGCTCAAGCCAACAACAGTCATGCGTCGTAGTTTTCACAAGTTTAGCAATGATCATTTCTTGCGGGATCTAAATTGCATAGATTGGGACGTAGTTTTCAATGCTCCTTCGCTGGATGAAAAGATCTCTATTTTCAATTCTCTTCTTATTGAACTCTTTGATACCCATGCACCTTTTCGACCGATTAAACTAAAGCATCTGCCTGCACCGTGGCTTACTCATGATATAAAGCTTGCCATGTCTAAGCGTAACGCGGCGAAATCAAGGTATAAGATCCAACCCTCTGATGCCAACTTGCTTAAGTATAAGCGGCTGCGGAATCGGTGTAACAAGATGTGCAGAGACGCTCAGCGCAATTATATCCACTCTTCAGTTGATGGAAAGAGTACCCTTAAGGTGTGGAAATTTTTGGAAACTTTGGGCATTGGTCGCCGGCAAAAAAGTGTTCCTGATAGTGTGGATATAGATGCTTTGAATCGTCATTTCAGTAATGTGACAACTAGTATTAGTCGCAAAACTGAAACTCTGGCTTCGATAAGCTCGCGTTCAAAGCCTCATTTTCCATTGTTCCAATTTAGCGTGGTCAGTCCTGGCGAAATAATAAAGCACATAAATGCAGTTAAATCAGATGCTTTGGGAAATGACGGTATCAGCCGTAAGATGATATTGTTAAGTTTAGATTACATCTTACACGTTCTGTGCTACTTATTTAATCTATCTCTCTCATCTAGTACCTTTCCTAGTGCCTGGCGTATAGCTGAGGTCATACCTATTCCTAAAAATTCTAACCCGTCTTTGTTTTCTCATTTCCGACCTATTTCTATTCTTCCATTCTTATCTAAAGTCCTGGAACGTATTGTTAATTCTCAATTATCTTTATTTCTTTCTAAAAATAATATCCTTAGCACTTTTCAATCTGGCTTTCGTCGTGGGCACAGCACTGTCACGGCTTTAACCAATGTCTGTGATTCGTTTAGGTATTGATAATAAGCAGGTGACCATTTTGGCTTTGCTTGATTTCTCCAATGCATTCAACACTGTGGATTTTGAGATTCTCTTGGCCATACTAGATTCCATTAATATTTCTTCACCTGTAGTTAGATGGTTCCATTCCTATTTACATGATCGTACGCAATGTATCAGAGTCAAAGATAAATTCTCTTCTTACTGCCGCCTCCTTGCTGGTGTTCCACAGGGTGGTGTACTATCTCCTCTTCTATTCTCGATTTTCATAAATACCATGACTGATCTCCTTTCTTTACCTTATCATCTTTATGCGGATGATTTTCAAATATATGTGTCTGCTCTGGTTTCTGATATTCCTGAGGCTGTAAATAGACTCAACGCTGACCTTAGTGCTATCTGTGACTGGAGCAGATCTCATGGGTTATTGGTTAATGCCAGCAAGTCTCAGTCAATTATTTTGGGTAATTCTAGGCAAATTGCGAAAGTGAATTTTTCTGGTATTCCGCAAGTCACTTTTGATGGGTCTCTGCTGCCTTATAGCAAAACTGTGAAAAACCTAGGCATTCTCATGGACAGCAGTTTATCTTGGAGGCCGCAAGTAGCCCATGTAAGCCAGAAAGTTTTTAGTGCCTTTGGGTCCTTAAAAATATGGAAAAATCTCTTGCCTATCAAGACTAAGATTTTATTAGCCAATACCCTTCTTCTTCCTATTTTAGATTATGCCGATGCCTGTTATTTAGACTTGACTGAGGACCTTCTGGATAAGCTGGAGCGACTACAAAACTTATGCATAAGATTCATATTTGGTCTTAGGAAATATGATCACATCTCTGAGTATCGCAAAAAATTGAAGTGGCTTCCTATTAGGCATCGGCGTAATCTGCATGTCCTTTCAATCCTGTATTCTACTCTTTTTCATCCTTGGACACCACCCTACCTTAAACAACGCTTTCATTTCCTTTGCCCGTGTCCGTCTCAAGGATCTCAGCGTTCTGCTAGGGAGAATATTCTCCGAATGATGAAATGTAAGTCTCAAAGTTACTCGGAATCCTTCACAATAAAAGCTGCAACGCTGTGGAATGCACTCCCTGACGATATTCGTCGCTCTAAATCCCTAGCTATTTTCAAAAGCCGTGTTAGACATCACTATTTGTCATTATAATTTTGTTGTTCGTATATGTGTACTTATGTATCTATAGTAAATATATATAAATACTTGTTAATATATATATATATATATATATATATATATATTTATTTATATCTTATTTTATTTATCTCTTTTAATAATTTATTATATTAGTTATTAGTAGTATGTACTTAAGTGAGTAAATTTATGTATTGTTTATTTTAATTGCGATTTCCCGTCTCTCATGTTTTGTTGTGTACTATCGGTAAGGTTACCTGGCAGAGATCACTTTTAGTGATAAGGTCGCCTTTTGCTTTTAATTTTTTGTTTAACTATATTTGTTATTTCTCCTTTATTACGCAATAAAGATGTTTAAATAAATAAATAAATAAATAAATGAATATTCTTTATTAATAAACCAACGAAAAATATATTTTTGTAGGGAAATAATAATTACAAACTAAAATTAATATCTATAATAAATATAGGCCGTCTAACTGTTCACTTATGGGCATACCGAAAATGCTGGTCTTAAATTCACAGCGTTCACTGTTGCGCCATGGAGTGTATAGTGGGATAGAGGCGAGCTCTCTGTCTCTGTTTTACATCGCTGTTGGCCGCGCGCCAGACAGGTACGGCGGCGCGGTCGGTGAGCGCCAGCCGCTTGGTGGCGCGGACTGCGGGCGCGATAGCCGCCTGCAGGCGTTGCTGCGCCTGTAGGAATATTTTAATATTTTCCTCGTTGTAGGTGTTAAGCCTCATGCGCCTGTAGTTACACCGATAACCGTTCCAGTCAGAAGCTGAACGTGCTGGTGGCAGACATGCAAGGCGGTAGTACTTCCCCTAACAATTCCATTTTAAAATAACTGAATATCAAGGAACGACTCTCGTCTACGGTGCAGTTACGCATATTCAAGTTTTTTGGCCACATCTCAAGGAATGAGGGGTCGATTGAACGATTGGTGGTGCAAGGACAGGTTCAAGGAAAAAGGGCAAGAGGGCGGTCACCTACTCGTTGGACAGATACGGTGGAATCGCTGACCCAGACGACTCACGCGGGAAGCCGTGCAATCTAATTATGCCTAGCACCATGAAATTCATCTCACCAGCCACGACCACTCTGCCAAGAGTGCACGACTAATAAGTACTTCCCCGGACGAGCTTAGTCTCAAATCTGTACTACTACTTAAACAGCACTATTGCGATTGTTTGCGATCTGCGCGATACCGCAACTGCGGTAAATCATAATGGAACCTTCACAGTATAGGCCTAGACTCAGTTAATTATTTGAAAGCATACGCGGGTCACCGAGATAATTTCAAAGCACTCACAATACGTGAATGGCCACGTTCTTTGATTATTCGCGCCAGTATGTAATAAGGAATAGGTTCTTTGGCCGATTGGCGCAGTCGGCAGCGACCCTGCTTTCCGACACATGGCTGTGGGTTCGATTTTCACACCTGGACAATGTTTGTGTGATGAACATGAATGTTTTTCAGTGTCTGGGTGTTTATCTGTTGTAAAAGTATTTATGTTTATTATTCATAAAAATATTCATCAGTCATCTTAGTACCCATAACACAAGCTACGGTTACTTTGGGGCTGGATGTCAGTAAAATAAAATTAAAAATGATTAAAAAAAATAAAGGTATTTTGACACATTTTTTAATTTAATTTATGCATTAGTAGGTTTAAGAATTACCTTGGGAATCATATTATAAAAGTATATATTCAATGCCAAAAATGACTTCTGCACTTTTCGTAGACGATATGCAGAATACAATCGTAAAGAACCGCAAGCAACGTCGACGGGCAAAGCAGGTCGATGGCTGCCGGTAGATTGTTCTAACTTCATATTAATTGACTGTGACATAGTGATAACAAAAATAAATTACCCTGCTTAGTTTGTTAAGGGCTCTTTTGAAACACTTTCGGCTTAAGATGGCGAATGTGGTTATCACCTTTCAATAATGTAAACATACATGTATGAACGGTTCATAAAAGCCTGTGTCAGGCCTACATGAATAAAGAAATTTTGGATTTGAATTTAACGGTACAAACTACAAACAGAAAAATTACTTGTCTGAGGCGTGATCGATATTTCGGAAGGATCGTAGCTTAACCGGCTTAACGGTTTTATCAGAGTCAACGACAACGGGGGATGGGGAGCGAAACCTCGCTAGGAGTTGAGCCCCACGGCTCGACGGCATCGGGGAAGGGAATTGGACGTAACTAGGATTACATTTTGGGCTTAACCATGATGGACTCTTGCCAGATGCAGCAACAGTGGCAACGCAACAGCCCAGACCCGCCAGCGAAGACTCTTGCAGCCAACACAGTCAGCATTCCTGCGAACATGCCCAGAACGGTTTGTATGTTTGTATGGAGGGTTGTGCATTGTATGAGACTGCTACCAATCCCGGCTGCCGTTCATGTATTTACGTTTTGAAGTTTTTACCAGTTCCTATAATATCCGTTAGATCCAATACAATGTCTAATTTACAAGAATCTTATGTGTGTTTGATAAAATTCTAAGTAAAAGGTTTCGAAGTCTTAACCTAAACTAAATCCGTAGATTTGGATTGCTGTAAAACGTGCCTTTCTTGATGCAACTAGTCATTTTTACCTTCCCTTTTATTAAGTGCAATCAATTTATGATTTTCTTTTCTCTTAATATCTCCATTTTCAACTCATGCATCTTGTGTTCTTATTTCTACTCTCTTCTAATTATAATTGTTTTAACTTATTTCATTTAATCAAATCAAAATCTTGAACTTATTCTTATTAATAACAAACTCTTCTTTCGTCCTCAGTTTTCTTTTGATCATAGAATCTTTACCGTCTATCCTTCATTCTTTTCCTCATTTCTTAATTCCTTCTTTGCTTTTTTCGATTGTTCTCTTAATTCTTCTCTTTATAATACGAAACCCAAATCCCGGTTCATGAATTCAACCAATTGACGTCCACTGCTGGATATTGGTCTTTATTGTAGGGCGTTCCTAACTCCACGATTCTGAGCCTCTTGTATCCAGCGGCTCCCCGCGACTCGCATTCACTCGGCAGGGATGTCATCTTTATGATAAAATCCCAGTTTTACTATTATAATATTATAGGAGCCGGTAAATAGATGCAATGCTAGTGAGTAATTGTATAACCTTAGGTTTAAGTGTGTTTGTATATGTCGATAGATGTAAAGCATTGGACTGAGTATACTCTTTGGAGGTATGACTACTTATTAACGAACACCCTGTATATCTTGTCCAATACTATACGTCGATTTGTGTTGTCAGTTCTAACCCTGTAGTTAAATCGATTTATTGTATAAACTGTACCTTCCTATGACATACCTTATTACTTTATTGTTACATACAGTCAGTTGTACTATACATACTGTATATATATATACTAAGCATAGAAATATATATTTTACAAACCAAATCTGAGACATGTGAAATTGTAGCTACATTAATATCAACTAAGGGTATCTTCAGACATATCAAGAGTCAGGAATTCCGGGGTATAGACCATGAACACCTTGACAAGCGCTAGAGTCGCAATACCAGTCATCTGTGATCACATTTATCAGAGCAATCTGAAAATTCGGGTATTATCTTGTAATTTGAAATGACTATACCTTAATTTAGCGTACCATAAGCCCATCCATTTGATACGTCACATAATGTTCTTTATACCTTTATTTATTTAACTTTCCAATTTGCAACACATAATCTAATTTGATTTATTTACGCTATACGTTTAAGGTCACCCAGCTCTACTAGATGGATAAATCATCTTTATGAACCTACAAATTATTTTTCCATCTAGTATGCTCTTGGACCCTGATATATCTGAATAGACCTTAAAAAGTACATTTTACCAACACTATTGTTACTTAAGCATTATAAACTCTATTCTATTAGAAATATCCAATTATCAAAACATATTAACATTTCGAATGATATATCTTTGCTAAATTAGAATAAACGACCTAATAATCACTTAACATAGTTGGACATTTCTATACAAACGCATTATATATTGTACTTTTACATAATATGTTTAACATTAGACACAATAAACCAGATAAACCAAATACAGACTTTCATTTGGAAACCTCAAATTCCCCTGCATGCGTGTGTAGGCTACTTGCATATCCATCTTACTAGTATTTAAGTGTGTACTTTTGAAGATTTCGGAATTTTGTTATCAGTCTCAGCTTGAGTTCTGCGGTTTCAAATGCTTTCTTCTCGCGCGTCCGAATCTTGGCTGTTAGAAAGTTCTTAACTTTAAGTCCACCTTTTGTAATCCATTTTTTTGTGTTGTGCAATTAAGAAAAAAAAACTATACGCACAGCTGAAAAACCGGTTTATTTTTTTTGTACCAGTTATTTCACGTTACGAGACAGAACAAAATTATTAAAAGAAGGTTTGTTTATTAAAAACAGAACTTTTCTAAACAAAAACAGAAGCAGAAACGATAAAAAAAAGAAACCATACTGACTTAAACTGTCAAGTTTACAAGTAAGTAAGACCCTTCGGTCACCTATCGGTCTTTTTCTCGTCAAACAAATGAGTAGATAACATTAAACAGAAATACGAAACGTCAAGACACGCTGTAAGTACTCGATAAACGACTTAATTAATACCTACGCTGAATGAAAAAGGATTTGATTTTATATGGAATTTAAAGTGACGTGTTTTTTTTACGTAAACGTTTGATACCTTTTTACTGTCATTGAGTTTAACGACACAAATTGTGGTTAAGATACGTGTGACGCTTAGAATGTAAGACGCAGAATCTGGACTGTCTTTACTGATATTGATTCCCTTTAGGGGCGTTTATGTAAATGTAATTGGCCGATTTGCCCCATGTCGGTTTAATGGTATTTGAGGCCATTTTGATTTGAATACGTTAATATTAATGCCAAGGCTTTGAATTACATTTCATTCATTGGGGGTAAACACTCAAGAAAAGTTTAAATTCCGACGAGTTATCTGAAGCGGTGCTAAATGCTAAATTTTTTTTTATTTAAAAAAAATTAAAACATTTGAAATAAATAACGCAAAATAGTTACTTCAAATTATAATTACTTCGGTAATACACTACAGATTCTACTAAGAAACAGCCGCCGAAAACTGATAAGTTGCTCTTTTCGTACATAAAAATTTTACAATATGATAAAAATAAATATTATCTTGTAAGATATAAAGCCGTCTGTCCCGCTAACGGTAACTATGGAATTCAAAAATTTCATAGTAACCCTGATGTAAATTGTGTATAAATTAAATTAATACATTGTATATGTATTGACCCTCATATTATTTCAGAGCGTCTACCCTCATATGAAGTTAGCAAATTGTTTCGTTCTTTTTTTATATAAACGGGTCTACTATCGTTATTAAAAACACAGCGTTAGTTACAGATAATTGTTATATTATTATGTGTCTGTCTTCATATTTTATTGTGTCTACCCCCATGTTTTTTTGTGTCTTCAATCATATTTTGTTGTGTTTATCCTGATATTCCTTGCGTCTACACTCATATTATCAAAGTTAATGTGTCCAATCTGTTTTGTTCATTCCAGATATGGACTTCGGCAGCGGAGGGCCTCCGCCTCCTGGTATGATGAAAGACAGACATGGGCCACCCCCGCCGCACCATCCGGTGAGTGGTCTCTTTTCAATAGTTAATCGTCTGTGGCATGCACTTCATATAAGCAGAAAAGCACTGCCTACCCTAAAAAAATATATAACTCGTTTCGGGGGATAGTTAATTCATTTTATGCTGTCTCCCTGCTTCTGTTACCCGCCTGGTACCTACGCTACGCGACGCGTACATAATAAAGTGACAGAAGACACTTGATTTTAATTTTGCATGCGATGTTAGGGCTGTATCTGATTTCTTTCAGTGAAAACTATGGCAGTGGGCTACTCGTTACGGTTTCAGTGTTTTTTTTTTTTTATTCCACTACAAGTGAGCCCTTCACTGCAATCTCACCTGGTGGTAAGTGATGATGCAGTCTAAGATGGTAGCGGGCTAACATGTTAGGGAGTACGACAGTTCGCTTAGCGGCACGTCTTTGTCAAAATGGTGGTAACTAGACATTGCCGAAGCCTCCCACCTGACCAGACTAGAGAAAATTCAGAAATTATAAATTCCCAAATTGCCCCTGGCGGGAATTGAACTCGGGACTTCCCACTTAAATCACAGTGCTCACCGTTGCGTCAGCGAGGTCGTCGTCGTCGTAGATAAGTCTAATAGACACTTAATAATGTAAAGCCTAAACCCTGTGATGTAATATTTCGGTTTTCATGTAAACGCCATATGAATATATACCCCATCTAAATAAACAACAAATAATTAAAATGAAAAAAGATGGAAACGGTAGATGATTTTGATGTAACTGTTTTACAGCGTGACGGTCGCGGCTACGGCCCGGAGGGGTACGGCGGCGAGGGGTTTGTACCACCGCCACCAATGCACCACCCCATGCCGCCACAGAATCAGGTATTTGATTCTAGAATAGATTCGCAAGTGAGTAATGTATCTACACCCTTATTTTTTTGTTTTTTTTTTTTGTTTTTTATTTAACATTTTTTATTATCATCATCGACCCGTTACCGGCCCCATACAGGCAGTGGCGTGCATTTCATACATGCACAAAAGCACTGCATACCAAAATTATTTTATATAGCTTGTATTGGAGGGGAATATTCCTATTTTAAGCTATATATCTGCTTTTTGCATACCCTGGCCGAAGACCCTGTGCACGCCACTGCATGCAAGGCATGGCTCTCCCACAATGAGAATGGTTGAGGACGTAGTACTTCACACGCCTTTGTTTAACATTATGGACGACTCTCAGGCATGCAGGTTTCCCGTCAAAGCGAGTTAAATAGTTAGAGTTAAATCGCGTAAAAAAAAAAAAAAATAGCCGTACACGCTGACTTTTTTCTTGTGCTCCAACAGTGAGCCCGTTACTCTGTCTAATGTCTTCTGATCGTTGTTAAAAATTACAATAGGTGATAATAGTTTTGGTGTACAAGAAACATCTTATAGCCAGTTTACGCTCACGTGAGATATATTCCCTGGCATCTTTCTGAAATCTGTTCAAATTAATTTGAATTTATACTGAGGCTTTTAGCCAATTACACTAACATTTTTTCATTCATTTGAATTTACGCTAAGGCTTTTATCCAATTATACTTACATTTTTTCATTCATTTGAATTTACGCTGAGGCTTTTATCCAATTACACTAACAGTTTTTCATTCATTTGAATTTACGCTGAGGCTTTTATACAATTACACTAACCTTTTTTTTATTCATTTCAATTTACGCTGAGGCTTTTATCCAATTACACTAACATTTTTTCATTCATTTCCATTAATATTGTTGATAATCATTATCGTTATCACCAGCACGCGTCTCCTCCCAGAGTAAGAAAAGTTTAGGCGTTACGCAGTGGCGTGCACAGAGGGTATGCACAGGGTATGCAGATGATATAAAATAAGAATTAGAAGTTATAAATACTTAAGGGTAGCCTTTTAATAACTCTTACAATGCTAATCCTTAAGTTTTTTATAACTCGGACTGGAGATTTTCTTCATTTTATATCATCTACATATCTTGTGCTTACCCTCTGTGCACGCCACAGGGTGTTAGTCCACCACGTTAGTCTAGTGCGGATTAGTGGACGACGTTTTCATTTACCATTGTAAAGCAAGTAATATGTAAAGAAGAAGCGTACATAGCCTCCGTAGAGGGAGGCTGGAGGTCTAACCGCCATCGCTTCTATCCGAAGATCCACATACATTTTGAATGTATTCCCAATATACACAATAATACCCCCAATCATTTCGTCTGACTAAAGTGATAAGATTTACTCGCGCATTTGCCAAAGCACGAAAACTGGGAAAAGGTGAAGTTACCCCTGTTTAAGAAGTATCATGATATCACCCTTTGAGATGTCCCTAAATAATTTCAGTTTATATAAAACGTAAGCTTACAGAAAAATCCTGTTTAACGTTAAGGATTACTTGAACGATAAAAAAGCTTGGGTGTGAATTGCTCTAACTTCATAACTTAATATAACTTTACTGTAAGATGGTGATAACAAAAAAAAAATTAACCGGCTAAGTTTGTTGTGGACTCTTCTTAGACCAGGGCGCATTTGGAACCCTCGTAGCTTTAGGTTTAAGTTGGCGAACGAAGTTATCACCACCCCCTTACAACTATGTAAACATATATGTATGAACTTCATAAGTGCCTGTGATAGGCCTACATGAAAAAATAAATTTTGATTTGATTTGATTTGAACCATTATCGTCCCACTTCAGGGTACGGGTGCCACAATGTGAATGGGTTAAGGCCGGCAGTCCACCACGCTAGCCCGGTGCGGATCGGTGACTCCACACGCCTTTGAGAACATTACGGAGTACTATCAGATATACAGGTTTCCCCACGATGTTCTCACCTTTGAAGCAACATATATTTAAATTGCTTAACACGCACGTATCTAAGAGAGGTTAGAGGTGCTTGCCTGGATAGAAATGAGCCCATCGGAAAAGCTGGAGTCCTAACTTCAATCGTTAATTTTCGAATACCCTCATGTATGTTAAACTCACGTAATACCTGATGAGAAGTCTTCTCACGCCCCTCGCACATACTGCGCCAATAGGCCTGAAGTGATGCGGTAATCTGTATGTAGGGCGCTCCCCCTCCACAGCAGGGCGCCGTTATGATGGTCTACGGCCTGGACCCCGCCACAGTCAACGCCGACCGCCTGTTCAACTTGTGCTGCCTCTACGGAAACGTCGTCAGAGTGAGTAACTTTTTATCTAATATAGACGTAGAATATATACATAAGTCGATTTTAAAATATAGACATATGCTGTCGCGGACTTTTTTCTTTGCTTCGTCTCAGTAGAATCTGCCTTCCAAACCGGTGGCAGAGTCGCTACGAACAGACATACTTAACGTTTCGAAAGTGTTTATATTAGGCCTACTTGAAATAACTGACTTTTGAATTTTGAAACTAAACGGGACTAAAACCTAAAACTTAACGGAAAAAAACTAAGTGTTTTAATTCACGTTACCGTTAATATTCAACAAGTAAGAACCATTGTAGAACTTAATAATGAGGAATTGGATCTGGTGGATCTGGACGACAATATTTCTAGGTATAACGTTAGATGCTAAACTTCAATGATGAGACTTGATGCAGACTTAGCTCTGCATAATACGTAGTAACATCATACAGATTTTCCTGTTCTACGCGGAGTATAGCAAATTGAGCTTAATATGGAAATCCGCAAAGTGACGCCTGCTTCTATTAAATATTTTAAATAAATAAATAAATACACTATGACAATACACACATCTTAGCTTGTGTTATGGGTACTAAGATGACTGTTTTTTTTATGAATAATATACATAAATACTTATAATGTACAGATAAACACCCAGCCAATGAAAAACATTCGCAAACATGTTCCAGTTGTAGGAATCGAACCCACGGCCATGGACTCAGAAAGCTGGGTCGCAGCCCACTGCGCCAATCGGCCGTCAAACTGTTTCTCAGTCAAATGTCTTTTTTTTTTGGTTTTATTGAATTCATATCCTATACACAATCTGTTGCAGATAAAGTTCCTGAAAACGAAAGAAGGCACCGCCATGGTGCAGATGGGTGACGGCGTGTCAGTGGAGCGATGCGTGCAGAACCTGAACAACGTCACCGTGGGTGACTACACGCTCACTCTAGCGTTAGTATGGCTTATATACCTTCAGTTCTATCTCAGAAACTTTAAATCCTACAAATATTATAAATCTGAAGGTGTGGTTGTAACTCAATCACGCAAAAACTACTGAACGGATTTGGATCAAATTTGGCATGGATGTAGCCTTTGACATGGAAAAGAACATAGGCTACCTTTTATTCCGATTCTTTAAGTAGTTCCCGAGGGAAAATCGAAAATTGTTTACGAGATACGCCTCGGGCAGACAGCTTTGAAATTTGGTAGGTATGTCACCTATGCTACGGAAAAGGTCATGTACTTTCTATACCGATCTCTCAAATAGGTTCCGTGGTAAGATTAAAAATATATATTATTTCGTGTATAGGAGTATGTTAATTTAAATTATGTACGACTCTACCATATCAAATCAATAATACCTAAAACGCAAAACTACAGCTATTTTTAACTCGGGTGTAAATTTATATAATTTTTTATAACTATCACATTTTTCATTTCATTTTGGACCCAATTCTGAACTCGCGCGCAGAAGCTAGTATATATAAAAAAAATATATATGTAGCTTGTGTATTGGGTACTAAGATATCTGATGAATATTTTTTTTTTATGAATATAATACACATAAATACTTATAATATATAGATAAAAACACAGACACTGGAAAACATTCATGTTCATCAAAAAATTAAAAGCAAAAGGCGACGTTGAAAAAAATTCTATCTATATCGATATCGATGTATTATTTCCGCAGGTTCTCTAAACAGGCGTACCTCTCGGAGGTGATGAACCCCTACCCCTTGCCGGACAAGAGCCCCTCGTTCAAGGACTACGTGGGCAACAAGAACAATCGCTTCCTCACCCCCGCCTCCATACACAAGAACCGGATACAGCCCCCCTCAAAGGTAAGATCTTTGGATATCAATAGATAGGTTCTTGGAGACAACCATTTTTTTTAATGAAAGAAAAAATGAATTATAAAAAAAATGGTTTACGTTTAAATGGTTGTATAAATGTTTTGATTTAAAAAAACCATTTTTTTTATTCTTCTACAAGTCACGCGCTGTTAAGCTATGATACAGTCTTAGATGGTAGCGGGCTTACCTGTTAGTGTATAGCCATTATATTAAATCTGTTCCCCTAATTGGTTAATGGCGATTAAAACTTATTAATAATTTAATAGGTTTTATTCCAGCAAAAGATAACCTGGATAGCAGCTTCATTTTTGTGCCTTTTGGAGTAGAGACTTTGGGACCGTGGGGTCCGGAGGCAAGAGCCCTTTTCAAAGAATTATCGAAAAGGGTTATCGAGTCTACCGGTGATCCTAGAGCGGGCAGTTACCTTGGCCAACGAATTAGTTTGGCCATCCGAAGGGGCAATGCTGCCAGCATCTTAGGAACTATGCCTCGCTGCGGTGGTTTCGAGGACGTTTTAGATTTTATTTAGTTTTAAATAGTTTATTTAAGGTTATATTTATATTTTAAAATTAATCTTAAAGAACTAGAAATCTTTTGCTGGAATTAAATTTTTTATTATAGGTTTTATTTATAATTAATTTCTACCCTAATGGTTTGGTAGGGCTATAACTAGAATTCCCCGGTCGTCTATCAGAGCCAAGAAGAGGGACTACCGTGGAGGGAGTCCTACATAACCTCCGTCCTGCCCAAGGACCGGAGGTAGCAATGAAGCTTTTTCTACCACGCCACAAACAAATAAAACAAGGGTTCTTCTTCTTCTTGTTCTTCCCTTGGTCTTGTCTCCGTAATTGGTCGGCTGAAACCTTCCATAATGCCACGGGTATTCAGTGGCGTGCACAGAGGGTATGCACAGGGTATGCAGATGATATAAAATAAAGAAAATCTCCAGTAAGAGTTATAAACACTTAAGGGTAGGGTTTTTATAACTCTAACAATGCCTATCCTGAATTTTTTCATAACTCGCACTGGAGATTTTCTTCATTTTATATCATCTGCATACCCTGTGCATACCCTTTATGCACGCCACTGCTGGTACGGCTCCCCGCTGGGTCACTCCAGCCAGACGATCTCACTCCGGTAGCTTAGCTGGCCGCCGAGTGCTTAAAAAAGAAAGAAGGGTTATAACTAGCCCCGGTCAGATCAAAAATGGGATGAGATGATCTTTTCCAGGTGTTGCACTTCTTCAACACGCCGCCCGACGTGTCGGACGACCAGTTGCTCCAGGTGTTCCAGGACTACGGCGTGGCGCCGCCGCACACCATCTCCAAGTTCCCGCTCAAGAGCGAGAGGTGAGAGCGTGACGCGTTACAGTTTCAAGGTCACTTCACTTGAGCAGTTTCAAGGTCAAAGTCGAATACTTCTTTATTCGAATAGGCACATAGATGACATTGGATAGAAGCAGGCGTTACTTTGCCGAAATCCATGATATAAGCAAATTAAGCTTAATTTTCATAATATACATAGATGATAATTTTTATGGCGATACTACATTCGTAGACTTAAAACTAATGCCCGTTTTCAAGACAATGCCTAAGAAACGCGTTGTCAAAGAAGATCAAAGTCAAAGAGGCAATCATATAACCCAACTTGTCTATGCTTCTTGCCACAGGTTGTTACTTTGTGTTTGTTTCATCATAATTTTAATTTTTCATATGGATTTACCGATGGGATCATATTATTAAAAAAATACCGAATGTAAGTCAAGTGACAGTTTACGAGTTACCTAAACATACGCTGAATCGGTATCGTAACTTCAGATGACGACTTACGTCGTTAGTCATCATCTAAGAGTTGAGAAACGTTTTTTTTCTTAATGCATAACAAATCATTACGCATCCGATTCGAGCGTTTCCTAGGTATCGGGAAAATATGCATAAAGCTACAAGGGTTTTTTTTGTGATTCCTAGAGAAACGAGCACCAATTAAAAAGTTTTTTTTTGTCTTACGTCATTCATTCATGTCTTACTTCATTCACTCATGACGTACTTCCAGGTCGTCTTCGGGCCTGATGGAGTTCCAGAACATATCGCAATCGGTCATGGCGATCATGGCCTGCAACCACGCCACCATACAGCATCCAGGTATATCTTACTGCTCATTCCTTTTTTGAGTTTTTTTTTTTCGGTTTCTGTTGCAATACTTGTTTAGAAAGCAAAACCTAATAAAGTGGCCGAATATGCCTTTTACTTAAATTCATCCATACATTATTGAGATGTAGGTTGGATGAATATATGAATATATCTTGAATTCGTGATTGAAAGTATAGCCAAAGAGTTTGTTTTTTGTCAATTTGTTTCAAAGTGCTATCCGGGACTACGAGTCGAACTAAAAAAAAATAATAGCATTTGATAGCCCGAGGCAGCCGGCCAAAGCGAGCGTTTGAAGTATGTTATAGTAGTATAGCAAACTTCATAAATATAAAATGCATATAAAAAATTTCAAATTCTGTCTGTTCCGAAATTTTTCATATGCATTTAAAATTTATGAAATTGATGATTCCTCCAAGTAAAAACACTAATATAAATTATAAAAATTACAGCAAACTTTTTAGAAATTTCACGCGGACGAATTCGGGGAACGGTATTATAGCTTCCCCTCAGCACATTGGCATGTAGAGTAGAGACATTCGTCTCTCGGGATCCATGCGCCAGGGGGCGCAATTAGTTTGAAGATATATTTAAGAATTTTTGATTGGAAGTAACTAAGGAAGCGATTAGAGCCCAGTGGGTAAGACTTCGGCTTCAGTTTCCGGGGTGGCCGAGATCACATCCCAGCACGCACCTCTAACTTTTCTAAGTTATGTTAAAATACCACTCGCTTCAACGGTGAAGGAAAACATAGTGAGGAAGCCTGCAAGCCTGAGAGTTCTCCATAACTGTCTCCTTAACTCCTTCTCATTATGCGATGAGCCTCTGGCCAACAGGTTGTGGGCCGGTAATCGGTTGTTAAGAAGATGATGATGTTGATGATAGGAACATAACATAGGTCCAAGTAATATTCATCATTACCGGCCACCACAACAGAGCACGGTTCTCCTGCCACAATGAGAAGGGGTTAAGGCCGTAGTCAACCACGCTTAACCAGTGCGGCTTGGTGGACTCCGGACACCTTTGAGAACATTATGCAGAATTCTCAGGCATGCGATGGCGATGTTTTCCTTCACCGTTGAAGCAAGTGATATTTCAATTATTTAAAACGCACATAGAAAAATAGAATAGAATAGAGATTTCTGGGCCAGCACCAGCTGGGTTTCGAACTTGGCTCGCCCGAAAGTGAAGTCGAGCTGCTACCCAATGAGATGTCGATCATGTCACCGCTTTGATTCTGCATTAAAGATATCACTGTTATCATGAGATCCCGTGGCCACGCTTGCAGGTGCGAAGTTCCCGTTCGTGATGAAGCTGTGCTTCTCGTCGTCGCGGCAGATCGGCCAGGGCAAGAGCCAGCCGCCCGCCAAGGCGCAGAGCCCGCCGCAGGACGCCGCGCGGCCGGGACAGAACAACGGCCTCGAGCACGACTACTAGTAAGCGCCCCACTAGCGGTAGCACAGGCGCGCGCGCCACGGAAGTTGGAGCGCTCGGTTACCCGGCAACTGCTCGGGCCCAAAAGAGACTTCAAGACACTCATCAAGGTGTTTCGTACTCAAAAAAGTCTTCCTGATGAAACTGATCAAAAGATTATCCGTTCTGGAAAACTTTTTTGTTCCTTTATCAAGGAAGCCTGTTGTCTAGCTTGTCTGAAACAGTTAGAAGTATTTTCGCGAGTAATCGGGCTCGAAAAAGTCTCCTGGAATAAAGCTGATCAAAAAATTTTCCATTCTAGAACACTTTTTTGTTTCTTTCTCAGGGAGGTCAGTTAACATGCTGTTCGGAAACAGTCAGGAATATTTTCGCGAGTATTCTGGTCCATAAAAGTTTTCTCGATGAAGCTGGAAAACTTTTTGTTTCTTTGCCGAGGAAGCCAGTTGCCAAGTTGGTCTAAAACAGTCAGAAATATTTTCGCGGAATTCGGGCTCAAAAAGTCTTCTGGCTCAAAAATTTTCAAGCTGGAACACTTTTTTGGCCCCTTTAAAAGTTGTCCCCTTTAATCTCCTCGATGGAAGCCAGTTGCCGAGCTGGTCTAAAACAGGCAGGAATATGTTCGCGAGCATTTGGTCATAAAGGTTTTCAAGAATTCAGGTCAAAGCTGATCAAATAGTTTCCCTAATCCAGAACACTCAATGGATGTGATCGGTTAACTTTTAACTTTTGCGTTTAATTCCTGCGTGCGTTTAAAACTTTTCATGAGTGCGTTCTTTGTTTCCGAACTAGTATGCAACGCACCGAAATAGTGGGTTTTATGCCGAAATAATGGGTCATATACCAGCATATTGGGCCATACGACAAACTTGTGGGTCATACACCGAATTAATGTGACACACATCGAACGAGTGGGGCTAAACACGCAACTTGTCGGCCGTAAAACGGCCTAAAAGCCGACATATTTGTAAATTAAATTGATACAGTTCCAACTTCCGTGAATAGCGCTGTAACGTAAGAGATTTTAGTATTTAATTGTGTAAAAAAATATATACATATTATATTAAACATATTATAAATATATATATATATATATATGATATATGTGTTTCAAAATGCAAAGTGTTGAAAAAGACATGAGTGTGTCATAAATTGTAAATTGTGTAGGTACGTTGACGGACCAATGTTAAGTCGATTTGGTATTCTTTTTTAGTGTGGCAACATTTGAGGCAAATGTTTTTGTTATAAACGCCCTTAGTGGAAGTTTTAAAGTTTTCGTTACCGTAAACCTGTCATTTTATATGGACGCTCAAATTTCATGGTTTGGCAACTCCATACGGAGGACAGTGCCAGAAAATCTAATAGAACTATTCCCCATTTATCCAGCTGTTTTATTACTGATCACTGAGCCTATGTTAAAATTCCTTTAGAACTGTTAAATCTCTCGGTCAAAGTTTTAAAATTGTTCGAAGTTTTAATTGCGAAACTAGTCCATAAGTTTTGGACACCAGAGTCAAAGTAAGCGCGATATTTATGAAATTTTTGGTTGTGTGATCCTTAATCTGGCACTGTCCTTTTGACATATTAACGTAACTCCAGCGTTAAGCTAAAAAATTAGCACTGTACTCGCGACCTGTTTCGGCACGGTACGGATCGTTTACGGTACGTTTCATCATCGACATATCGATTTCGGTATCAATATATCGTGCCTCGCTTTCGCGGAAGATCGCCCATAAGATGGGCTGAGAAGAGAAGAGAGATATCGTGCCTACTAATTTAAAAAAAAAATGCTTTTTTCTGCCACTCTGAAATACTATTTATATACTTTTTCATCATCGAAAACTAAATTCCATAAACGCAGTTTTTAGTTAACATCTTTTTTTAGTATTGACGCCTTAGTCCATGTATAGTTTTTGTATATATTACTACCACAGTAATATTTCCTATTCTCGTACCGAAATCGAACCGTACCGTGATGTAGGAGCAAAGTATAGTTCGAGCCTAAACTTGTCCATTAATAAAATTTATCGTTTAAATATAAAGTGCTTACAGTTAATACACATGAACAATTAATTACGCGTATTTACCGGTCAGAACGAAAATCTTAGTAACGGTTATTATGGGAATTTACCGGGAATTAACCAGTCTAATATGCAATTTGCTGGTTATAATCTAAAGGTCTTGGCTATTATACATTAGATTAATTTTATTAAATTCTTATAAGGTTGGGTATTGTGTAATTTTTCTGACAGATCGCTAACTTTCAACTCAATAGAACAATATAGTACAGGAATTGTAAACAGTAGACGCAGATTTTGCTTGAGGTTGACAGTTGAGAATTGTCAAGTAATTACCAGAATTCGGGAGCTGATCACTGTGACCCCGCGTAGTCGTGCCTTATGTCTTGAATTAAAATCAAATCAAGTCAAAACTTTAATTAATCAAATAGGACCAGCACGTACTTTTCTCTGCGTGCTAAAACCGTTAAAGACTTGGATTGTGGAATCAGCAGTATTCCCAATTGGCTTCAATAAGGGCTCGAGGGGCAGATTACCAAAGTTCGGACAAACTGGGCAAAGAATTGGTCCCTGGCGTGGTTATTGTTGATGATAATCACTTAAAATCATACAAATTTTGTGGGAAGTTCACTGGTCAATACGCATTTTGACCGGCCAAAACGCGTAATAAACTATACATGTGTTTTAACGGTATAATATACTCAATTGCTGGTATAATATTGCGCAAACCTGTATGTAGTTGAAAAGTATATAATAAATTTATTGATGTTATAATTTTAAATGTCTAATATAATCATAAAAATGTATAATATTACTGTGGTATAAGTTTTACTCTGCCGTTTTCTCTCTATATATAATAATATGTACAGTAGATGTTTGCCGGCCTAAAAATAATAGTTTTCCGAAGCACTTTACGGGGAATGATAAATATTTTACGGGGGTCATGGCGTAATCGTACCGTTATGCCTATGGGTCGGACAAGTGTAACTTAAGTAAAGTAAAGATTTTTCTAACTACAAAATAGTATTCTGTTAATAAATTTTTTAACTAAATTTAGCTTTTTTTGGGGATTTTGCATTTTTCTGATTTCTCCTACGTAAATAGGGGTTTATTGGAGATTTAATCGTTTACGAGAGACTTTAAGGCCCCCTTAGGGTAAGCGCTCACTAATTAGGAAGGATTTTTTTTTTCTATTTATTTCGTTATCATGTATCATCGATATTACAAAGACTTGCCGCAGGAGCCTTTGGCTTTAGCATTTGGGTAAATTCTTCCCGTTATATACCTCGTGCCGGAGAAAAGGATTATTCTCTGCACGGGAGTGTGGGGGGGGATTGGGGTGGGGGACTAAAACTATTGGTATTAAAAAAATGTTATTTCCGATAACAGCATGCTGCAGCATTCCCCGGTATTGCAAAGGGCATTCCAATAAATAGCTTGCCAAACCTGTACGTGATCGCTGCCCCTAAGGGTCTCATAAGTCTATTATGGAATTAATTTTGTTGAAAAAAAAAAACCTACTTATAAAATTTTTGGTCGACTTTAGACTGCGATGTTTATGAATGTGATTATTTTCGAGGATAAAAATGACTGTTTTAATGAAGATTATAATATTCCATATATTTTAAAACTCTTTACAGTAGGGACCATAGAGGTTATAGAACGCATGATATGTTTGCTTGGAAAATTCCTGTTTTTATTCAATTATCCTAAATCCCTGGAGGCTCGAGCCTTTGTTGAATTGGATAAGAGGTAGATTAAAATATATTTTATATAAAGATTATGAAACAATTAAAAAAATATATATATCTTCACAAGCAATCTTGTAAGCGGTGATAACCTTGTGGTTATGACTTCGGCTACACTTTTGTGGTGCCGAATTCGAATCCAAGCACGCACCTATTCCAGCGCATCATCTTTATAACAATTAAAATATCGCTTACTTCAACGGTGAAGAAGTTGTGAGGAAACCTGCATGCCTGAGAGTTACCAAGGCTTGTGGAGTCCACCAATCCGCACTGGATCAGCGTGGTGGACTGCGGCCTAGACCCTTCTGTAGTGGGCCGGTAACTAACCGGGTTGATATGATGATGATGAGGATTCTTCGCAAGATTGCCTGCGAAGCTATATTGAAAGGTGCAGCGTGATTAAAACTTTATTTTTGTTTCACAATTTTTTTTTTTTGAGCTTTTGACAGGCAAACATAGGTGGCGCCTTTTTTGAAAAAAGAAAAATAAACCCTCTCCGTTTTAACGATATTATATATTCTTATATAAACTGTACACTTTCCGAAATGAAAATTATATATATTATTTATAAATTCGTATACATTTTTAACCAAAAATTACACTAGAAAAATATACGTTTTAATTCATTGCCGTACGCTTCATTATTTTTCTGTTTATCACACTATCAATGCCAAAAATAATTAGCCAAAGTTTTAAAAGTGTTAGGTAACAATTTTTAAATATGTATTTAAAAAAAATGTACATAAAGTCCATTATTATTTTCGCCATAGGTAAAAGATGGGGTGTAATCGCGTATAAAAGTGTCAGTGAAAAAATAATAAAAAATAATGCATTATTTTTTCTTAATCTAAGGATTACATTAAATTGGCGCACTAGTTCAGATGTCTCAAAATAGATAGATAGTTTATAATCGTTACAAACACAAATAAATAGTAGATAGTTACTTATGACTTTGGGATTTTTTTTAATAGAAAATTCCTTTAGGTTTATTTCATATTACCAAAATAATTCACGTAGTAAATTTGTTTAGGATTCCGTATAACTTTCCTGTAGTCAATTTTAAAGATGAAATGAAAAATAAATAAATGGTATCTGACAAATGAAGATAAATTATGCTCAGATTTATTAAAAGTTTTAGGATTATTAGTAAATATGTAATGTAAGTTGTTACTATGTTAATTTCACCTTTATAAAATATGACACGAATGAGAAAAAATCATCCAAAATGCATTCGATTTTAACCACAGTTATAATTATTATTTCTGATACATAATTGTATTAGTAGGTTCTTATTTCATTTAAAAAAACGTAAAATGGAATGACATATCTAATTTAAAAAAAAAACAATTAATGTTGACTGCAACGTCAATTTTCGATTCTAAATAGATATCTAATTATTAAGAAGTATTTTTAAAATAAGCATGTGCAGTCGAACACAAACGTCGTATATTTTTAACGAGATGCAATCGTTAAATTGCTTTTTAAATAGGCTTAATGAATTTAGATTTGTACTTAAAATGCTAAACATTTTGTAGTGTAAATTATTATATTACAAATACAAATAAAATAGACACTTCGTGCTCGACTGTACAATCTGTATTCGCTTGTCCTGTTTGTGAAATATGTCAATTGTATTTTTTTTTTTAATAAATGCGTAAATTGAAAAGTATTCTAACCGCTCGAAATACATTAAAACAATATGTAGCAATTGAAATGTAACTGTTTTTTTTTTTGCTAAAAATATAGACATTTTAATAAATCTTTACAAAGTCTTTTAAAATAGATGTAAGTTTTTAAGGTTTTTTTTTTTGTATTTCGAACGATGCTTCTCGATTTACCGACATTATTTAATGCGTGTGTGTGTATTGTGGTAAAAATAGTCACTTACCTACATATCAAAAAGACAAATAAGGAGTTAGTGAGTTACCAGTATTAGTAATAGCCTTTTAAGTCGAGGTATTCGCTAGGTTTTTTTATTGTTCTTTTTTTTCGTTTCTCTGTTTTTTGGTTCGTTTCACTTTCAATATATTGTTTATTTTTCTACCCCTTCACTTTTAATGATTTTTTTTTTACAGACATACTTAATTACTTTATTCCTACTTAACATTTGCGATCTAGACGAACAAATATTGAGGTTCTAACCAGAATATATATTTCAAAAATTCTATAAAAATTTTAATATAATTTTTAATTTAAAATCGTAACTCTGCTTTTTTCGATTCGATTCATAAAATGGAAAATAAATTTAATGTGTGTAATTTGACAGTTTATTTTCATATTGACAGAATAGCAGGGACAGTTCCTCAAGTATGTTTTTCGGGTACGATCGCACTGTGTCAATACATGCCAACTTACATGAACGTATTTGCTTTCTAGCTAACGGCGATCTGGCGGAGCACACACAAACACACATATCAAGACGGACGGCAACACATAGACACACACAGGCACACCACTACGAGTGCGGGGGAGGGGGGAAGTTGGGATTGCCATTGCCAAAACAAAAATAATAACCACAAAAAAGTGTAGTTAAAAAATACATTATTTCTTTGGCACCACATTTACAATAACACCCTGAATGTAAGGTAATTTTTCCCCGCAATGGCAACATTTCTATAATTCCTTTGCCGTCACACGAACTTCTCTTGAGAACTTGATCAATTAGGTAAATTTTTGTGCAAAAATAACTGCACTTTTTAAACGTCATAGTTTATTTGTCATAACAAAAATATGTAATTTTTTAACTCTCCTTTCATTAAAACACAAAAAGACACTATTTTTTTAAGAAACATTTTTCCTTTCAAGAATGATTTTTATATGTAATTTCATTTATTCGCTTATGTAGTCAAATTTGACACATCTTCATACAAGAACAAGGAAAGTTTGTGTGACATTAATAATATTTTTATAATTTGTGATCTATTTCACTCATATAAAGACATTAACAGGTAGTTTTTTTTCTTTATTATAATATTAGACACAGTAACAATTCTCAAGTAACACGATTACATTTCCATTTTTTTTTCTTTTTCACTTAATTTTTTTTTTTATATAATTTTTAGTTTTTTATTTCTTGGACATACCGTCCAATGCGAAGCGCATTTTGGATTATCGGTTTATTTCGTCGAGCGGCTTAGAATTTATAAGCATTATTCCCATTTTTAATTAATTAAGGTAACATTTAGATTTTAGTTTCTTATCATTCTATTTGAGTGCCGTTTTCAAACACTGGCGGTTTAATATTTTCTGTAGCTGATTTCTACTGGCGGTTTTATTCGTCAGTCCAGCATATTTTACTTTAAAATTATATTTATTTAATGATACAACAACCTTTTTTGTATACTTATATAATAGTATAAATATATATTTTGAAACCAAAGCGTTTTTAGGCTGTTTTTTTTTTAATCAAATTTGGATGCCGAGTGTTTTGAAAGCGGTACTGTTAAGAAAAATATAATATATAGCCACTTATCCCATTTTTAGTGACGGATAAAAAATTAATTGGTAGTTTTTAATTAATTAATAAAAATAAATTAGTTTTTGTGAATACGTGTGGTACGCAAAGACGAAAAGCTGTGGATTTTTTTTCTCTGAATTTGTTATGTATCGATTGCGAATTAGGGCCAGCGTACACCGGCGGACGAGAAGAGGAAATTAACTTGCTGTAGCATCCCGGGGCATGCCGATGGACTTAGGTGCATTCCACCGCGGTAGTTAACCGCCAGTGTCCCACCATGCCCATAATAAATGTATTGTGCTTCGTTTAAGGCATTCCGCCCGCCGGTGTGCGCGGGTCTTCTTTGCGTACATGGTAATTTGGTTGTACGGTTACAAAAACTTGTCAGTTGTGAATTTGTACAAGAAAATAAAGTAACGGTGGTTATGGAGGTAGCCCATTTTGAGTTTTATTTTTTGTTTGAACTATTTTAATGATATTATATAGGCCCCATGCTTTCGAGTGTGCATGTCTTTTCCACATCTGCATGTGTTTCGTGACGTTGAGGTGAACTGTTGCAAACGCCTTTTAAATACGAGATATTTGCTCCCCCATATTACAGTAAACACGCATAATTTTTAGGAATAATGCAAATGAGTTATAAATATAAATCACATTTTTTGAATTAACATCACATGATAAAACTTTTAAAATTTTGAACAAAGAAATTCACTATAAGAATTAGCATTCCACAATAATATGTAATTTTTTAAAATTTAATTGAAGGGTGACTTGTGATTAAAAATTCATTTAATTGAATTTTCTTACATTGAAAAAATTGAATTATTTCAATTAATTCACGTTTACTTTAATAATTTAATGCAATTTTATAAATTTAAAATGCATATAAAAAATTGATAATTCCTCCAAGTGTAGGTAAAAGCACTAATAAAAATTATAACAATTTAATAATGTTGCTAAAAATTAAGCGTGGTATTACATACTGGAAATACAAGATATCAATTAATTAAATTAATGTATTAAAACTCAATTCAATTTTATTATGGAATTAAATATTTTCCTTTGCGTAATGTAACGATTCAGCTTAACTATAGTATGTCAAGTTATTAATTCAAGAAATACAACATTCGGTCATTTTAATATTGGTATCAATTGTGTCAAACTTTAGACTGTTGAAATTGACTAAGATTACAAATTTAATTCCTATCTCTGTTAAAAGACGATAGCGTAAAAATGATCGCACACTGCTTCAAGTGGATCAGCGTCATCCTCACTCAACACATACATTGGTTCAAAATGAACTGAAAGTGCCAATACTATTTTGATGGCCCATTTCACTTGTACTACAAAAGTACAGGTGGTTATTAATCGACAAGTGTTAACACTGGCAGAATACCTAGGGGAGCACCCCTTTGAACACAATAGCCTTTCAATTCAAGGTCAATTAAAAGCCAATTTTAAGAAACATAATTTTTACAATGCACTTAGCAGAAGTCACTCGATTTTGAAAACTGCCATACCTCTTTCAGCGGAACACTTACCCATCAGCGGAGAAAAAGTTTTATTGAAAAAAATTACAACTCATCTTAGGCACATGTTGACCGTCTACTGCAGCAATGTGCGTTCAACTCTACTTCTGTCAATTTAGGCTTAGCCATAGTTTGGTTTCGAACAAAATTGCTACCATTATCCATTTCTGAGAACCAAAATGTGTAATAATTATAAGAAAAATAGAGTTTAGCACTTCTTTAGGCTAGTAGTAAGTGTCGTTGCGATGTCAATTATATTCGACTAGTGGAAAAAAAAATATGACCGTAAACAGATTTTCTATAAATTTTTCTTAAGAACAATAATAAAAATAAAATAAATAAAATGTGACGATTGGACTTATATATAATGTTTGCTAGACCTTGACTGCACAATAATTAATTGAGTGCGTTCATATTTCGCAGGTGATCTTCATTTAAATTTAAAAAAAAAACAACATTTTTCCACGCCATTTTTTATCTGCGCCTCTAAATACCGAGAGTATAGTAATAAAATATGGAGTGTAATTTTATAGAATATCCCACAAGGAAACCCAATTGAATTGTTTGTGTACAATTCAAGATTGCCTGCAAAAGTGTGAACTTGAGTGCCTCATTTAGGTACTGGTTTTTTAGAATTACTAGGTCGTCTATATACCAATAGAACACAGTTTTTTTGTTTTTTCAATTAGATGTTTGTGTTTGGTGTGAAAATTGTCATGATTACTGTTTATGATATGGCACTTAATTCTAATCAACGGTGGTATGATCTGATTGTATAGAAATCGTCAATTCTTAATTAATTATTCCAAAAATAACATAGTTTTTGGAGATTTTTTAACGCCTGCATTCGTTTGAATTTTATAGTAAATAGTGATAGGAAATATGGTTGGTAATTTATATATAATCAGAACTTACATCGTCTTATGATTCCTGGATATCACTGTGTTGATATATAAATACGTATTCATATTTTGATTAGATATCTGTAATAAATAATTTTTTTCATAGTGTAACCAGTGTTATAGTCGGCACAAAATTAATTAAAGAAAGTCATAGTCCTAAAAATAGCTGATTAAAAAACCATTGTTATCAGAATAATAGATGCATATCTTTTTCTCTAGGAAATATTTTCAAATTAATAAAAAAAAAATGTGTTAGCGTTTAGGACTTCGATGTCGTGGTAGCTTACTATATTTTATGTGGGATGTATATATGGAATGAGAAATTGATATCTAAATTAGTTTTTTTTTATAATTTCCGTAATAATATATTGTTTTTTTGTTGTGTGTGCTAAGAATGTTGTGTAAAAAATAATAAGAAAATTTAACAAAAATGAGACAGTAGGCACTGTTGAAATCCTTTATCCCTTTTTAGCAGTAATTATTGTAAAATTAAATTAATGATGGCTCTGATACTGATGAATATTCAAAGGCGAGGCGAATAATTGAATGTTCCAACAAATTGAATACATTGAAGTTTTAGTGGGATTTTATTGCATTCAAATAAGTTTGAAGAAAGCATTAAATTTTTAATTGATGATTATATGCATTCAATTTAAATAACATTCGGGTAAGAGTAAGCGATTGACTTGTTTAATGATTTTACAACATTTACTTCTAAACTGCATACGCCTGACATTATACAAAATGAACGAAATCACGCTCAAAATATACTTGTATTATGATATTCACAGCATACAATGTATGGTAGGGCTACTGTTTTTCGCAACCGTTTACTGTCACCTGCGTTAAATATTTGTGACCTATATCGTTGCTACCTTAACCACTTGGAGCTCGTTATTGGTCAGATGAATATTTAATGTGAGTAAATTTCACATTATTACTGAAGCATATGTAACTTTACAGTAATATATGTTGATACAAAAGTGAATGTTTGCATAACTCATAGATACACGTACTTTACATACAGCACGAAACCATGCCTATGATACTCGGCGAAACATAACAAAGGCACTCTAGCATTTTACATAATTTTAATAAGAATAATGTAACAATTTTATATTTTTAGTTTGTCTCTTATTTCTAGACATTGCATTGGTAGTAGGTACTTGTAGTTACATGGTAAAAAAATACATTAAATACATGTCAACACAACAAAACTTCTTTCATTTTAAACACTACCATTAGTACATATGCAAGATTTTAAATTAATTTTGGGTAGGTATACCACTTTAGTTGCTGTCTGCATTAGAGCATCGCGGTGACTCTAAGCTCTATATATCTCTATTGCCTAGGTGAGATGAGGGCTGCGTTAAATTAATTCAGGGTGGTTATATATGCAAAATTAATTTATAATTTTCTGATCGAACCCAATGATGTTAGAAGTATAAAAAATTATTACAATTAAGAATTTCTTTCTTTTTTAAATGTTGAATAAAAAAAAAGGTGGAACTGCATTACCAAGCATTTTAATTAGTGATGACAATTGATGACACAGAACGCAAATGTATTTGTACATAATACTGTGACGTCACAATATAATACGTCACAGTAAATCACACGCCTCCTACAAGATGAACGCATGATGGCATGTATTTTTATTGAGAAGGAAAGAGAGCACTTTTCGATATTCATCGTCAGATATAGACAGCTCGCTATTGTATGCGACGGTGTAATGAATTCAGTTTGGTAACTACCATTTCTAACTTATAACATCAATGGAAAAGACCACAAACATTTGTGATTAAAATACATGCAGGTACGAGAGAATTCGGTAGTTGTTTTATGAAATTTCGTTAATTTTTAATCTATAGTACGAAATTAAATTTACAGTTTAGTTTTTTGTATTTAATTATAATTCAATCGACATTAAACTATAATTAAATTGAATTTGAATTTCGTAAATTTAATTCTTCCGTGTAATTAAAATTTTAAGTCGAATGTTCTTCAATTGAAATAGAATTAGTTTCATTACGTATACAACAACTACCGTATTTAATAATAAACACAAGCAAAACAAAACGTTGGCTTTCCAATACCTATAAAAATCTGATAAAGTAACTTAGAAATAGATTTTAAAGGAATGCGGTCATGGGCGTACCCAGGGGAGGTCATTTACCCCCTCCCCCTGTATCGCGAAAAAAAAAATATATCGCAGAAAATAATTTATGAACTCTTTTAAAAATGTATGGCGGCCAAGATACAGACAGACAGACAAAAATTAAAAAAAATACAGTTTTTGCTTCAGTATCGATTAAAGAGGAACCGCTAAAAAATATTTAAAAATCTTCAATGTTAAGAATTCACCCATTACAATTTTATTTTAAGTATAGACTAGCTATAAAGACGAATCATTCTATACACTACACTTGATATTACTAAAACTTCATGTAGTGTGTATAACAAAACAGTCGCGGACGATCTTATTAAAAAAAAATTCAATTTCACCCCATAGGCCATAAGAAGCTAGGTACGCCCATGAATGTGGCGTAAACTTTAAATAATCTTTCAGTATTTATGTTCAAAGTTACTTGCACCCAAACTGACGAACATTTACAATGAAATTTCACAGTGAATCCTAACACACAGTGTTGGTTCCATCAATCTGAATGATCTACATGTAAATTGTTCAATTATCTGGTAGAACTTACACTCCGTTGGGTTGCATTGTGAGACTTCATAGTTATGTTTCATAGTCAATCAGTATTTCCCCGATAAAGTAATAGTACTAACAAATTCAAGCATCGACAATCGACAAAACGCTGCCATCAAGAGTTTCCCGACTATTTTTATTCAATAAAAAACACGAAGAAATTCACAAACATGATCGAATTCATGACCAAAGAAACCATTTTTTGCACATAGAACAAGGCGGTAAGTACATACTCCAAATAATAATTGAAAAGTATTTTATATACATACATTATATATTAACGTTACTTTATTTATAGTAGAAATATTTTTAAATTTTTATTTTTTAGTTCTCAAACGATTTCATCTCAATATAAAACACAAAAGCAAAGCCGAAAAGATAAAAAGAATTAGACGACCAATGCTTGGGAGAGAAAATCTTAATAATCTGAAATTTTCGCTCAGACGCTCAACCGACAAAGTACACAACAGTGTTTAGGTACATTACTATCTACTCATGTAGGCTGTTTTGTTATACTTTACTTTTTTTTGTTGACAATATAAGTTTATTCATCGAAAAGCGTCAGACTGCCTGACACGGACATGCCGATTTTTTTTTCAGGCAGGTAGGCACATTCATTAGTTAGGACTTTATATACTTAAAAATTGAACCCAGAAGCATGCCTAACAACATTCATCATTATGACGTGCCATGTTTAATATAATTGCTCAAATATATATATATATATATATTTGAAAAAAAATTAAAAGTACTTTTTTTTATTATAAAAAAAAAGTTTTAATATATATCGTCGCAAGTGTACCTTATTTTCGCACCAAAATTATTATAAATGTAAAGAAGTTTAAAAATATATATGTTAGGTATATATGTTTGAAATGTAAATAGTAAGTTATTAAAATTATAATGATTTCGTTTAATTTTATTGTATAGTCTATGTCATGAAGATATATTTAATGTTAGGAGGCTGCACGTAAGACGCGAAAACAAATGTAAATTGTATAGAAATAAACAATGTTTTTGATTGAGCTGTCTTTTTTTTTAATGAAAAGAACTTAAATGTCGAATCCAAAATACTTACATATTTCGAACCGTCATGATTTCGTCATTGTATTCAAAATGGCCGAAAATTGAATGAATTTTGGCGCGGTTTTAATGGACATAGAGAACAAAGTATCAACGATATCAGTCTGCACAACTAAGACTATAACTTCTGTTACTCAGACACTGGACTAGCTGTCCAAATAATGACAGCTCAGATGCATTGAATGAAGTACATACAGAATCTTCATTCAGTAATTATTGTATGCTGTGTGAAAGTGATAACGCCCGGCTCACAAACTTTTCCCATTTTCCCATTTTATGGTGAAACATTTACTCGCTTAAACATTACAGGTAAAATAATAGCTGTCTCCTGCTAAATGGTATGAAATGGCCGTTTATTCGAAATTGGAATGGTTTCCAACCATTCTAAAGTGGAGTGGTTTTGATGAATATTAGTCGTGTACACGGTTTCCGTATGTTTTTCATTCGGTGCTTAAATCACCCACGACATAAACTAATAGCACTTAAAACACAATTTGGCATATTCCTGAATAGAATAATGATTTAGAACAATCCTTTAATTCGTATGTTACTCGTGTTTAAGAGTATATCCATAATTACAGCATAACTCTAACTTGAACAGCATAAAAAGTAGGTAGTAATATACATAAACTAAAAGTATTAAGTTTCCTTTTTATTTTGCTTCATTCACATTTTTTTCCTCTCAAGGACTCAAGGTCTTCTGTACATTTCCGCCATTTTTTTTATAATCTTCCTTTTTGGTCTGGATTCCTATAATTTTGAAATATCTGAACTAGGATCCATTTTTTAAATAACCGTACATTCGAAGGCGGTTTTTTTTGTTTTGAAATTTATTTTTACTTTCTAAAACTTTTGATCTGGGTTCTCACAATTTAATATCAGGAAACAGTTTTGTTCCAGTAGGTACTGTTATGAAAACCAAAAACAAGTTGAAAGGTGAGGTAAAAACTCAATGACAAATACAAAATTGGTTTGTGGAGTAAGACAAGGAGGGTTGACTTCACCAAGGCTTTTGTATATCTCTATTTTAGTACTACGGCCGCGGAGGTACTACCGCCTATCCCCCGATTATATCAAGGTTTTAAAATCTTCTTGTCCACCAGCAAGAGCCCGGAAAATTCCGGAAGAATTGAACCCGGCTATTGAGCATTTTGCCTCCCTCACCAAAAATACATTAGTAATTTGTCCATAACACGTGCCGCGACCGCAACGGGGACCGAGTTCGAATCCCAGCACGCCCCTCTGACTTTTCTAAGCTATGTGCGTTTTAAGTAATTAAAATATCACTTGCTTCTACGGTGAAAGAAAACATCGTGAGGAAACCTGCATGCCTGAGATTTCTCCATAATGTTTTCAATGGCGTGTGGCGTCCACCAATCCGCACTAGACCAGCGTGGTGGACTACGGCCTTAACCCCTTCTCATTGTGGGAGGAGGTAGAATAAGTCAAAAAAATTTCAATTAAAATGTTACGTTTTTTAAAATCTTTTATAAACCAAAATTCCCAAAACAAAGTTCAAAACATATATTGATTTATCATTACTTATTAGTATTTTAACGAAATCAGGAGCAAATTAATAATTCAATTCTTGTATTCTTACATCATCGTTAAGTGAAAATGTGCGGCAAAATGCTCACAAGCGCCCACTCTAGGGTTAAGTTGGCATGGAAAAGGTTTAAAACAAAAACAAATATGTAGAAAACGTGCCAATAAGCTTTATTATTTCATTTATATATAACCCAATAATAATATATTAAACTATAAACCGAAATACATATAGTTGTTAAAATTTATTATGACAATGAAAACTTGACCCTGTCGGATGGTTTTAGGATCGTTATTATACACATGGCCCACTTGATGGCAAGTGGAAACCTGCGAAAACCACGTCCTGCAACGTGCCGGTTTGTGCCCATCAACCTGAGCCGTAGATGTGAAGCCACGTGTGTTTTAATGACACCGGAAACCACGCCCTGCTGACCGGAGCTTAGCGGCAGAAATAAGCATGGCGATAAATCGGATCTCCTCATATCTTATTTTACTCCGAATTTATTAAATTTGGACATTCTTCATCGCCCACTGAGTGACCGACTCAGTATATCCATTGCATATTGTATGTTAGTTAGTACACATGATTCGGGGCCCTGGTTGGTAACTGCTGTGCTTTATGCGTTGATCGCCACCCACCCGCTGCTGCCATCAGGTAGTTCGATAGGCACCAAGCGAATCGCGCCGTTTTCCTGCAAATAATAATATAATACATTATCTCTGCGTATTATCTAGAGACGAATCTAACGCCATCTAGTTATAATACTGGGAATACTGTTTCCCAGTATTGTAACTAGATGGCGCTCCTACGCGCTGACGCAGTGGTGAGCGCTGTCTTATAAGTGGAAGGTCCCGAGTTCGATTAACGTTTGGGGGAATTAATAATTACTTTTCAATGTTTTTTTTCAAGCGGTGATAGCCCAGTGGGTAGGATTTGGACTTCATTTTCGATTTCGAATCCCAAAACGCACCTATAAGTTTTCTAAGTTATGGGCGTTTTAAGTAATTAAATATCACGTTATCAACGGTGAAGGAAAACATAGGTAACCTGGAGTGCTACATAATGATTACAAATGTGTGTGGGGTCCACCAATCCGCACTGGGCCAGCGTGGTGGATTATGACCTTAACCCCTCCTCATAGTGGGAGGAGACCCGAACCCTGTAGTGTCCGGTAATGGGTTGATATGACGATGATGGCGTTTTTTAGATATAAAAAAGTAAGGTAGTTACACCATAGTTCGTCACGTTCGAATTTCAAATAACTTTTCCACACTAGGGCATAAAACCGCATATTACGCGCGTATTTAACGGCCGATTGGCGCAGTGGGCGGCGACCCTGCTTTCTGAGTCAAAGGCCGTGGGTTAGATTCCCACAACTGGAAAATGTTTGTGTGATGAACACGGATGTTATTCAGTGTCTGGGTATTTATATGTATTTTATAAGTATTTATGTATATTATTCAGTAAAAAAATATTCAACAGTTATCTTAGTAACACAAGCTACGCTTACTTTGGGGCTAGATGGCGATTTAAAAAAAAAACCTTCGTAATGGGGTGATTAACGAGAATATTATTACCTGTTCTCCACTGATCGTATCCTCAGATAAGTGATCTATTATCGTCCCTTCAGTCTTCATAGCTCCGTCCACGTCATCTGCCAACAAACAAAAGCATCCATCATTTGTAATTCGCCTTTAACTCTCTCGCCTCGTTATGTAGGAGCTGTTGCCCGCGACTTCGTTCGCGTTTATTTAGATTTTTAAAGAATCCCGTAGGAAAAAGGTTTATTTCCCGAGGCATAAAATTTAACTATGCAAAATTCTGTCCAGATTGGCTTGGCCCCTAATACCTAATGGCAGTGTGGTGCCGCAGATCAGAATAGTCACCACCGTTCCTCATTCGAAAAGGGATACAGCGGGGAACGAGCAGCAGCGTCCTCTGTGCTACTACTACATCTACTGTGATTAAACCTTCCCGTGCGTGCGTGCGTGCGTGCGTGCGAACATGTTTATGGGGGAATCAAGTAAAAGGGCTTGACTAAAATAATTATTGCCTCATTCCATTAGTTAAGATAGCCTGTAAGAGATCACTTTCAGTGATAAAGCCGCCTTTTGCACATAATTATGTTAAAGTAAGTATTCCTGTGTTTGTTTCTTATATTATGCAATGAAAATGTTAAATAAATAAATAAAATACTAGATACTATTAATATTATTTAGTGTCAGAGGTTATTTGTTATATAATTTTTTTATATTTTAATAGTTAGCCCTAGACTGCAATCTCAGCTGCTGTTAAGTGATGATACAGTCTGAGGTAATCGGTTTCTACGCGACATCATTCAGAACGCTAAATTTCTTAGCAGCATGTTTGTTATTAGCATGAATTAAACAGCAATATAATACTCACGTAGTGTCAGCACCGTTGAATCGTCTCTCGCTTGGATAAGACTTATACTGGATTTATCTGGAAATACAAAACCAAATATTATTTATTTATACTCTTTATTTGTACACCACATCATTCAGAAAAACAAAACAAAAAATAACAAACACTTAAAGAATGTAGTAGGATACAAAAGGCTGCCTTATCGCTAAGTAGTGAACTCTGCCAAGCAACCTTAGGATTCATCATCACATCATCATCACATCAACCGATAGACGTCCACTGCTGGACATAGGTCTTTTGTAGGGAGTTCCAAGTTCCACGATTCTGAGCCGCTTGGATCCAACGGCTACCTGCGACGCGCTTAATGTCGTCTGTCCACCTCGTTGGGGGTCGACCAACGCTGCGCTTACCAGTACGGGGCTGCCATTCCAGCACCTTGGGACCCCAACGTCCATCCTTTCTCCGAACTATGTGCCCGGCCCATTGCCACTTAAGCTTCGCGACTCGTTGAGCTATGTCGGTAACTTTGGTTCTTCTACGAATCTCCACATTTCTGATTCGATCGCGTAGAGATACTCCGAGCATAGCTCTCTCCATCGCCCGCTGAGTGACTCTAAGCCTTCTTATGAGGCCCATAGTTAACGACCATGTTTCAGAGCCATAGGTCATCACTGGCAACACGCACTGTTCGAAGACTTTCGTCTTCAGGCACCGAGGGATTTTTGACGAAAAGATGGCACGAAGTTTCCCGAACGCTGCCCATCCGAGATGGATTCGGCGGTTCACCTCCTTCTCGAAATTGGACCTACCTAACTGGATCGTGTGTCCTAGGTATACGTATTCGTCAACAATTTCGAGTGCAGTGTTCTCAACGATTACTGGTTGAAGCGGAACATGAGCATTAGACATAATCTTCGTCTTGCTCATGTTCATTCGTAGGCCAACCTGTTGAGAAGCTCTGCTGAGGCCATTGAGCATCGTATTTAGGTCTCCCAGAGTCTCTGCCATTATGACTACATCGTCGGCAAACCGAAGTTGAGTGATGTACTCGCCGTTAATGTTGATGCCAAGTCCGTTCCAATCCAGAAGCTTAAAGACGTCCTCCAACGCAGCGGTAAATAGTTTCGGGGAGATAACATCTCCCTGTCGCACGCCTCGCTGCAATTGGATTGGTCTCGTAGTCTGATCCTGTATACGAACTGACATAGTGGCGTTTTTGTACAAACACTGCAACACTTGGATATACCGGTAGTCAATTCGGCATCTCTGCAGTGACCTAAACACAGCCCAAGTTTCCACCGAATCAAAGGCTTTTTCATAGTCCACAAACGCTAAGCAAAGTGGCCGGTTATACTCTTCAGTCTTCTGTATAACCTGCCGCAGCGTATGAATGTGGTCTATGGTACTAAAGCCCTTACGGAAACCGGCTTGTTCGGGAGGCTGGAAGTCATCAAACCTACGAGCGAGACGATTCGTAATGACTCTCGAAAACAGCTTGTAGATATGACTCAGCAGCGAGATGGGTCTGTAATTCTTCAACAAGGTATTATCACCTTTTTTGAAGAACAGAACCACCACACTCCTGTGCCATGCCTCTGGCGTTGTGCCTTGGTGAATAACGGAATCAAACAATCGCTGAAGGACTTTCAGTATCGGTTTTCCACCTGCCTTCAGGAGTTCTGCCGTTATTCCGTCATCACCCGGCGCCTTGCCATTTTTAAGCTGCTTGAGAGCCACACTAATCTCGTATAGTCTGACGTCTGGGATATCTTCAGTATATTGTCGAGTTAATTTGGCTCTAGGATCCTTAGCCAAATCTTCAACAGGCGTCTGTACTGGGGTGTACAACTGTCCATAAAAGTTCTCAACCTCACCCAAGATCTCAGGTTTGGAAGAGACAAGACCATTATTGGTCTTCAGTCGCATCAACTGGCTCTGACCGATAGACAGATCTCTAGCGAACACTTTAGAGCCTCTGTTTTGCTCGATGGCATTTTTAATACGCTCTGTATTGAAGTGCCGCATATCACGAGTCTGTGATTTAGAGATCTGCCTATTAATCCGCCGGTAAGCGGACGCGTCTGCTATAGACTGTAGTCTCATCTCTTGCCTCTCCGTCATAAGCTTGAGTGTATTGGTTGAGAACCTATTGGCCTTGTTTCTACGGTGGGTCTTGTAGAATTTGGACCCGACTGTTTGGACAGTTTCCACCAGCCTGTTGTTCAAATCGTCCACAGTGTCGCAATCTGCTAGGCAACCGAACCGGTTCTGTAGTTCTAGTTGAAAGCTCTCGGGGTTTTGAATATGGGCACGAGTAGGCCGGAGTGTAGACTTCACCAGTCTGACTCTTTCAAGTTGAACGTTTATACTCAATGTGCCTCTTACCATACGGTGATCACTTCCGGTTTTAACCCTGTTGATCACAGAGACATCATTGAATACATGCCGTTTGGTCGACATGATGAAGTCGATCTCGTTTCTCGTGGAACCATCGGGGCTTATCCAGGTCCATTTCCTGTGTGGCCGCTTCTTGAAGAAGGAGTTCATCATATAAAGGCCCTCCTTCTCCATGAAGTCAGCCAACATTTGACCCCTGTGGTTCCGTTGCCCATACCCAAATTGCCCCACCCTCAACTCTGAACCAGTTCGCTCGCCAAGCTTCGCGTTGAAATCCCCCATCACAATATTGTAGTAGGTGTTCGAGGCATGTATGGCTTTTGAAATGTCCTCATATAAAACCTCTACATCCTCGTCTGGGTGTGCCGAAGTCGGCGCGTATACCTGTATGACCTTCAACGAATACCGTTTGGTAATTCTGAGTATAAGGTATGCTACCCTGCTCGACACACTTTTGACTTTTACAACATTGTTGACGAGAGACTTGTGGACGATAAACCCGACACCACCCTGTGACTGTTGGTCACCCTCCCGGTAGTAAAACAAGTTGCCGGATTCCAAGATTATCGAGTCCTCCCCCTCTCGCCGGACTTCAGACAATCCTATAATATCCCAGCGCAACTTGCTCACCACTTCTTCCAGCTCAACCACCTTTCCATCGGTCCTCAACGTGCGTGCGTTGTATGTTGCCAGGTCAAGTCGTCGGGGTTGGCAGCGGAATCTCTGCCGGAGATTCTTAACACCCCTTGCCCCGCCGTTACCATAACCGCTGCCAGAGCCAGGAATAGCGGGGCCGCCGGGAACTAGGGGCTGTGGTTTTTTTCTCATTCCCATTAAAGATATGCCCGATAATGACCACGCTGGGCAGGCGGGTTGGTCATCGCAGGGCTAGACTGATCGCCCCGGCGTCGCTGCTGCCCGACACCGGTCTGTGCCATTTGTTCAGCCTAGCCAATTCAAAGTGGTTATACCGCCACTTGTCGGTCGCCAGAGCCTCGTCGGTTAAACGGCAGGGTGCACCACGTGCAGGTGAGGTTGGCAATTTGGGACGCTGACTGGTACTAGCCACACCCACTTACACCCCCTTACACCTTAGGATTAGGAAAACTAAAAAGAAAAACGAAAAGGTGGGGTACACTGTTTAAAACAGATACATCAAATGAAAAAATAAAATTATGCGACTCCTGCCACTTTATTGGGTACGCGTCTCGTATAGTTGGTACTATGCGCTTGTCGGTCTTTTACCTTCAATAGGGTTGTCATAAGTCATCAGTTGGAATATTTTGAATTAGTATTTTTGAAAAAGTAAAGATGCTTCTTTGATTTAATGATTCCTTATAAATATACTTATGCACCCTTTCAACGGTTTTTCGTAATTCGGTTACACGTTGTATGTTTAATAATGCAGCCGTAGATACGTCGGTTCCTTTATATACATAAATATATATATATAGGAACCGACGCCTGTACTGATGAGTTTACACAGGTACAAACTAAACATATAAAAGGTTGTTAGTCTTTGGTACAACATCCTTCCTAGTAGGATCCAGGTCTGGGTTCTCTTTCTCTCTTCTCTATCTGTGATCAAGCTGGTAATACGTGTGCCTTTTTTTTTTAAACCAATTCTTTATATGAATTGCTTGTCTTTTTTACCAATCGTCAATCAAAACTCACCGTTTTTTTCTTCAGCGACCAACTCTTGAGATTCTTCTGATGTTTCGTATATCTGGAAACAATAAATAAACACCAATTCTTGTTACTCAAACCAGGAAAAAAAAATCGTATTTTTACTGTCGTCTGGGAACGACTACCGTATAGTACCGTTCCTAACAGGTTAGCCCGCTACCATCTTAGACTGGATAACCACTTACCACCAGGTAGGATTACAGTCAAGGGCTAACCTGTAGTGGAATAAAAAAGAAACATATTTGTCTTCAAGTAGTCCTAGGTTGCAATCCCAACAAATGAAATATTGAAAAAGCAGTAACGTTATGGGCGCCGAGATAAATTCCATGCAAACGAGGGATTTTATTTATTTATTTCTTTATTTGTACACCACTCAGAAAAACGAGAAAAAAAAGAACAAACACATGAAGAATGAAGCAGGATACAAAAGGCGGCCTTATCGAGGGTGTTGCATCTAGAACCCCGAGTGTAGCGAGGGTTTTAGGGGCGCCCAAAACTAAGGCAGCTTTAACGGCAACAAAATCAAGCTTTGGAGGGTATCTTTTTCACAATCTATACTCTATGGTCAGAGGCTCTGGTGAGCGACAGGGACGCCATTATACGTTAAAGGGAGATAGCAATATTAGAATAAACAGATTTTATTCAGATACGCCGTGCGCTATGTGATTTATTCAACTCGTAAAAGCCTCTAGTACAATATTGCTTAGCTGCCTAAAGGATGTCTTGACGTACTTTACCTTTCGGTCATAAAATATATGAAATAACCAATACATATTTATATGTTATAATATTATATAATTATCAAATAACTAATACTATACTTTATTAAGGATTTGCTGAGCGAGTGGTGTGAAAAATGTATTTTTTGTTTTTAGCAATCGATAAACTATGATGCAACAAAATATAAAAGTCTACGCTATTGAATTAAAAATAATTCTTTGACCAGTAGAAATGTTTTTTTTATTCCACTACAAGATATTCCTTGACTGAAATTTCACCTGATGGTAATTGACGATGCAGCCTATTATGGAAGATTGGCTAACCTGTTATTCGATTTCATCGCGACATGGTACCGGGACGCTGAATCGCTTGGCGGCCCGTCTAAGTCGGTAGCGTGGTAACTAGCCACGGCCGAAGCCTTCCATCGGTCTGGTGAGAAACTTCACAAATAATAAATTGCCATATACATTTGAC